>NW_023270447.1:2182251-2371657 GCF_011800145.1 Mirounga leonina | reverse complement strand
GGGACCCCTAGCTCTCAGAGAGGACCCCTAGCGCTCAGTAAGGACCCCTAGTACTTAGTGAGCACCTTTAGTTCTCAGCAAGGACCCCCTAGTCCATAGCTATCAGTGGACAGATCACTCCTGCTCTGAGGTTCCTGCAACTCCTTTCAGGAGGGGAGAGGCCACATGGGAAATGCAGACCAGAGGGTTAGAACAGAGGGATCCAGGTGGGTTTAAGGGGTTTTCCCAGTTACGTTACCCTGAGGCCCCATGGGGGTCAGGCAGACAAGCTTCTTGGGGGGGATTTCAGTGCTCAGAGCCCCCTTGGTGGGCTCCCTGGACAGTTTTCAGCTAAGCTGCACACATTTGCTCCCTTGACCCTCCTTCCTTTTTCTTTGTGCCCCTTCTCTTGGCAGTCTCCCGACAGGCTTCTGTTTTCTAAACCACAGCCAGTCTGGTCCCCAATTTTGTGATTGGGCTTCAAGTCACACCTTTATAGTGGCTGGACTCTCAGAAGGCTCGGAAAGGGGGCTGGGGCCAGGTTCATATCTAGTCTCCGCCCCATCTTATCCTGACCACACTTGCCCTGCAAACAGCAGGGGAGTCATGCATGCAGCAGTCTCAGAGAACCAGATGGAAGCTACAGATTTGGCCATGATACTTGACAAAGGAGACTGTTCTTTAGGAAGAGGAGTGGGGAGCGGGGGGCTTCCAGCGGGAGCTGCTGATGGGGTCCTGTTAAGAGGCTCCCCTGGGGGCATCTCTTGGGGTCTTTTTCAGCTGTATGCAAAGACAGACAAGATGAGGGATGCAGGGCAGTGCCTACCTGGGTCTGTGGCCATCCTCAGTGCCTACCTGGGTCTGTGGCTGAGCACCCAGTGGCCTCTAGCTGGGAAGGAGCAGGGTTGGGCTGTGGGGGGTGGGAGTACGTAGAGGAGGAAGAGCTCAGGCTGCAGTCCCAGGTGAACTGAGGAGCCTGGGGTGGGTTGGGGCAGAGACTACAGGAGAACGTTCCAGGACTTTAAGGATAGAGGGTAGGCCTTGGTGCTTGAGTCTTACAGGGTCAGGGAGGACAGCATGGTGCCAAGGAGTAAGTTCTGGCTTTGGGAGACTTCTCTAAGCCTCACTTTTCTTATCCAAGACCAATACTGCCTGTTTGCCAAGAATGAGACAGAAGTGGGCCACTCTCATTATTTTTAGGCTTCTTGTAGATTAAAAAAAATGCCGAACAAGCTCACAAAAAAAATTGTGTCATATTTCAATGGTTTACACTTAGCAAATTGCATTTTAAACATCCAAACTTCCAGAAGGTCTGTACATGATGACTTTCATAAACGGGAAGCTGGGACCGAATGGCCCTCCACTGCAGCCCCCGGCCCACCTGACCCCAGTGGCAGTCCCTGTCCTGAGCGGGTAGTGACCATACAGTGGAGGCAGGCCCTCCTGGGATGTCTCCTGGCTGCAGAGGATGCCCTGCCTGCAATGTTCTCCACACCCCCCACCCCTTTGACCAGCTTTTGTTTGTCGTTTGAACCTCAGCTGGGTGCAAATCTCTCCAGGATGCTGCTGATCAGGCTGGGTTTGGGGCACTCCCCCAGGCCCCCTCTGCCCAGTGCTCTCCTTAGCATAGTGCTCAGCGTTCTAACATCTGTTCCCTGTCTGTGTCCCTCACTGACTGTGGGCCCCCTGAGGACACACACTGCACCTCTCATTTTGATATCTTGGGCCCCTAATTCACGGAATGCCCTCATCGAGGATTACTGAATGAACGAGGGAATGAACCAATGATTCAATCAGTGAGGTCCTCAAGAGTGGCGCTGCGTGCTGCTGGTCTCCCCCTTGGATCCTTCCAGCCACGCACCCACGCCCCACATTCAGGCCTGCTCTGCATCTTCTCCCCCTGGTGCAAAGCCTAGAACACTCCCCATTCTTTGCTGTCCCTGGGGAATGGCTCAGCCAGTGTGGGAGGATAATGAGGGGGAGAGAAGGCAGCCCAGCAGGTTCCAGGGTTTTAAGGCTCTGGGGGGGGGGGGGGGCACACTGGACTCTGCACCAGGCCCGGCTCTCTGGGGGGTCTGCCAGGTGAGGAAGGGGCCTTGGAAGGGCTGTCAGCACATCCGCTATTTGCTTGTGAAGAGGGGCAACCCGGAGGCCAGTGGGGAGCTGTGATGCTGGGCGCGGGTTCCTGCAGGACCGGGCTGCTCCTTCCCACTCTCCCACCTGCACTGTCTACCTGTGAGAGCCGGGGCAGGGACGCCGAGGCTGAGGAAGCCTCAGTCGCTGCTCCTGTCCCTGCAGGACGCTGACCGGCTGTGCGCTGCCTCGGCAGCCACACCTAGCCCCCTGCAGTGCCGGCCTCCGGGCCTTTGTGCCTGCCGCTCCCTTGTCCCGTTATTCTCTCCATTCTCCCTGACCTGTGAATTGCTCCTCATCCTTCAAGATCAGCTTACGCGTCCCCTGAGGTGACAGCCCGCTTGGCCAGACTTCTCTCCCGGCTTCCTAGTTGCTCCGCAGGGATCTTTACAACCGGCTCCTCCTGTTGTCGCTATTCACTTACACACGGGTCTCTGCCCGGGTCCCTGATGGGCCGCACAAGCATCTCACCTCTCTGGATTCTCAGCACCCCGGCGGAGGGGGCAGTCCTGGCATGCCCTGGAGGCTGAGCAGGCGCCCAAGGGTGGCTTGTGCTTTGTGACGTGAGCAGGCGAGTCTATGACCGGGTAGTGTGCACCGTGAGTGCTGAGAAACACAGGTTCACGAAGACATTAGCGTGCACATGTGCATGCACCCCCCCAGATGCACGTGGCAGCCCAGCGCCCCTCCTTGCCCACCCCCCCACACGCAGGCAGAGAGAGGCCTCAGCCGAGCCGGGTTTCCTGTCCCTCTCTCCCCCGCCTCCCCCTTGTCACTCAACTGCCTGCCGGTTCCTCTCATGCTAATGAGAGGAAGCTTTGGCCAGAGAGAAGCTTGGAAAGGAAGTCTTTGAAATGGAAATGTTATGACAAAATGATGGATTGTTTTCTGAGCTGTGCAGTTGGTTTCTTGCTGGCGGCAGCAGAAGGGAGGATATAACTGAACCGGGAGTGGTAGAGGTTGCCCCTTGTCAGGAAGCCCGAGGCAGCAAGCCAGGCAAGCAAGACCCACTCCCAGAGCTGGAGGTGGGCCGTGGGGATGTGGGCTGAGGGACAGTGGCCCAGGGCACGCAGAAGGGCATGGCTGAGGCTGCTCCCCCTGTCCTCTGTCCCCCCCCACCCCAGGGCATGCAGCAGCTTCCAGCTGAGAACAGCAGGGTCTGACCTTCTGCCAGGCCCTACCTAGCACCCTGCAGGCCTGGCCTCTGGGCCTTTGCATAGGCCATTCCCTTTGCTGGAAGCCCTATCCACTGCCTCCAACCTGGGAACTGCACCTTCTCCTTCAAGACCGGCTTAAATGTCACCACCTCTGAGAAGACCTCTACTGCATGTGATGCCCACCTTACCCAGACCCTCCAAATCTCAGCAAGACCTGCTGACTGACCCCTGGCTGCTCAGTTTACTGGGGGCTACTTAGAATTGTCCCTGTCTTATTTATTAAAAAATAGTTTTTGAATATGTACCGTGTATGAAATATTGTCCTCTGCACCGTGTCCCTCAATAAACACGACAGATAGAAGCCTCCACTCTCACGGAGCTCTGCGGGGACACGGATGATGGAGATAGTACATGTGTTCACTGCGTAGGGTGTGGGATGGTTTTGGCTACCATGGGAGAAAGTAGAGAGGGTTCATGAATGCCTGAGAAGAGCATAGGCTTTAAAATGAGGTGGGCAGGACAGGCTCCACGAGAAGGTGACATTTGAGCAAAGACATGCAAGAGGGGGTAAGGCATGCGGGTATGAAAGAGGGATAAGCATTACAGATAGAAGGAACAGCGTGTGAAGACTGATCAACACCTAACAAACAGAAGTTACCAGTAGATAAATACGGATACATTATTATTTGCTTACACCTCTTACCTTTCTGAGATAACCCTTTGAGGGCAGGGGTCACATCTCGATCCTTCTGAATCCTTCATAGCACTTAGTGTTTGACACAGCGTAATTGTTCAGTGGATATGTGTTGAATGAATAAACAAACTCCATTCTAAACTACACAGGGTGAGGGCTGCCCAGAGTCAGCTCTTGTCCTGGAGCGCCCTCTAGTGAGCTAATTTCAAATGCCAGCTTTGTACATCTTCAGAGTTTTGCAACATTCTTTCCATCCTAGGCCAGGGTCGGGGTGAAGGTGGGGCCCCGCAATGGCCAACCAAATCACAGAATTTACTACTAAGTCCAGGGCACAATGTCAGCTTCTGCAGGAGGCACAGACACAGGGGGCATGGTCCCTGCCCTCAAACCCCTCGCTGGCTAGCCTTCCCCTCCTCTGTTTTCAGGTATCCTCCCGCTCCGATCTTTCTGGATCATCTGTAATCCCAGGATTACATTTTGAGCTAGAGCTGGCCAGGCGAGGATGTGGCTGCTGTGTGTGCAGAGGGGCTTGGGGACGGCATTGGCCCTTCCAGGGGGTTAGGACTGGCCTTCACCCAGAGGAGTTATGGCTCTGGGGAGCCTGGGCAGCAGGCAGGGTCCGCTGAGCTAGACACTCCCTTGATCCTCAGGGCTGGGGCTAGGGCTAGATGAGATGCAGCCCAAAGTTGTCTCCCCGCTCTGGCTGGTCCTTTTGGAGGACTGCTCATGGCCCTGGACACCTCCTCTGGGCTGGTGGCCTTGGTCTCCTCTGCACGACTCTGAAGTTCCATCTATAGGTGTTGAGCTCCCCACACCTTTTGTTCTTGCCCTGTCCTCTGGCCCCAGCCATGAAACCTGAGAGCCCCTTTCTTTCCCAGGGCTCTGTTTAGCATTGAGACCAGAATAACTGTGTCCTTAGAACTTTATTTTTAGGACGTCTGAGAGGGAAAAAGGAGCCTCCAGAGAGGCTGCTCTTGTGTTGGGGAGGGTCCTGGGCAGGGACCAGCCATACCTTCCATACTTTCTTCAGCTTTGAACTGTTGCCTGGGAATTTCTGTAAGCCTGGCCCTCCCGGGGGAGTGCCAAATCTCAGCCACAGTTCCTGCATCAGCTCCCCCCCGGGGGGGGGGGGACATTTCTCATCCAAGAGCATCATTCATTAACAATGAAGTGCCCCCGGGACTCCCTGAGTCGCCTTGGGGGCCAGTCTCTCGGCCTCAGCTCCTGAGACAGTGAGGCAGGCGGCCCCACGCTGAAGCGATGTGGGGGCCAGAGCTCTGGTACCTGGGCTATGGCCCTGCTGGGTTTGGATCATGTGCAAAGAGTAGAGAATCCCCAGGCACTTTTCTGAGTCTGCACATGCCCAGGGCGTGGCCACAGGCCACTCCGGGAGACATAAGCCAGTTGGAACCCGAGAAACCATTGCCTTTGGCCTGAGAGTCAGTCAGATGGATCAATGAGCAGGCTGGGGCAGGCACCCTGTAGATGTTCTACTCACTTGGTGGCAGTTGGACTAGAGGTTTGGACTGGATCCCAGGGACTGATGTAGGCCCATGCTGCCCATGGGGGGCTCCCTGGCAAAGATCACCAGGCACTTGAGCCTGTGTCTCCCCGACCCCTTGTGCTCTCTGACCACCTTGTGACCTGGTGTGGTGTCCTAAAACAGATCACCAGCAACGGGGCAGCTTAAACAATAGACATTTGTTTCTCAGGTTCTGGAGGCTGGAAGTCCAGAGATCAAGGTGCTGGTAGGGTTGGTTTCTCCTGAGGCCTCGATCTGTGGCTTCAGGGGGCTGCCTTCTGTACACACACCCCCCTCACGTCTCTTCCTCTTCTCATACGGACACCAGTTGTCTTGGATCAGGGCCCCACCCTTATGACCTCACTTAACCTTAGCTATCTCTTTAAAGGCGCATCTCCAAATGTAGTCCCACTGGGGACTGGGCTTCAGCATATCGAGTTTGGAGGGACAGTTCCATCTCTTACAAGTGGCATCCTGGAAGGGTGTCCTCCCCTCCCCCACTGTGCCTGTCACCTCCATGCTGCCCTGCTGCTCATCAGTCCTGCTCCATTCGGCCCCCAAAGCAGCCCCTCCCCCAGGGCTGCAGCTGCCCTGACTTCTCCAAACCCCCCAGCTCGTTCTGAGGGGTACGGGTTCCAGGGGGGGTTCAGCATGAATCCCCAAGCTAGGGCAGAGGAACGCTGAAGAGTCACTTGTCTCACCGGAAGAACCTGAGCAGAGCGATGCAAGAGGGTGACATGGGGGACTCTGTTCTTTCCCATACAGCTGGGGGGCCAGGCCTGAGGTCTGGGACTGATCCCCTGGACATGGGCCTGGGCCTTGTCAAAGTGCCTTCTCCCTTTCTCTCCCATTGGAGATTTACAAAATGTCTAACACTAAGATCTTTGTGTCCCACTGGTGAGTGAAACATGACCTTTGTCCTCAGAGGGTTTTGCAGGGGTGAGAGCTAATTGGGAGCTTCATCGTGGTGAGATTCATGGAGAGGGACCATATTATACGTTTTAAATATTTTGTCCTGTTGTTCTCTCCATTGATTGCAGTGTCCTAAAAAAGGCTGGTAATTCTGAAATCAGACTCCATCTGCCAGATTGTTTCTTACGCCAATGAGTGTCCCAGTTTCTAGGCTAGAAGGTATGGCCCCCGTTCAGTCTGTGCTTCTGAGCCCCTGATGTGGGGCAGGGATCTGAGTGGAGGAAAGGGGGGCAGGCCTGGCACCTGGAAACTGTCCCCAGTCGGGTGGGCCCCCAGGCGTGTGCTGTTGGCTCATGGAAGCCTGTCCCTTTCTCAGGCAGCCCTCGGACCTGCGCCCCCTGCTCTGCTGCTCCAGAGCAGCCATCTGGACTTCGACATCTTTTGGACAACCTCCAGAGGGCCCCCAGATGCGATGTGACCTTTATAATCGCGACAGGGTCTGTTGGAGGGTCTGCGAGCTGAAGCCAGAGGGCGGCCGAGAGCTGTGACCTATGGGGAGAGCGAGGAAGGGGAGTTGCTACAGGCTGCGGGGTGGGCGACAGAGGCTCACCAGGCACTTGAGCCTGTGCCCAAAGCTGGGCCCAGCAGAGCGGAGAGGGGCAGCCTCCCCACGACTTTCCCTTGAGAATTTGGCAACTTTGGCTATCTCCTTAGGTCTGTGGGTGGGCAGCCCCCTGTGTGTAGGGTCCTGGAGCTGAAGACTCTTGCAGCAGGCTTCACTATAGGGGATGTCAGGGAGGGGGGACCCCAAAAGCTTTCCTTGATGAAATAAGACCTGATTCTCCAGGGTGGGCATTTCCAGAGACTCTCTCACTGGACAGCAGAGGCTGGACCTCCCAGGCGAGTCACCTCTTCTTCGGGAGGTTGGGGGGTGTCTCTGGTAATCACTGATGCCATCGCCACCTGACCCCCTGAAGGGGCTGCTCCCTTGAACTCTCTGGCCCCAGTGTGGGTGCACGACTGTAGCACACGGGCTCTGGGTGACTCAGAGGGGAGTAAACCAGAGCAACACGTCCCTAGACGGCTGGGGTTCAGAGCTGTGCCGTGAACCCACTCTGTCTCCTGACTGATTTCTTTTTAACGGATATGATTGCCGTGGCATTGAATTAGCACAAACTTAGTGGCTTGAAATAGCGCAAATGTAGTTCTGGAGGTTGGAAGTCAGTGAGCTAAAATTGAGGTGTCAATAGGACTGTCTTCTTTTGGGGAATTCTAGGAGGCAATGTTGTTGCCTCTTCCAGCGTCCATGGGCTGCCAGCATTCCTTGGCTGGCGGCCTCATCACTCTGACCTCTGCTTCCATTGGCACATCTCCTGACCCTCTGGAACCCCACATCTTCTGCCTCCCTCTTGTAAGGGCCCTTGTGATTACATTGGGCCCATCCACATAATCCAGGATAATCTCACCACCTTGAGATCCTTAGTCACATCTGCAAAGCCCTTTTTGCCATGTTAAGGTAACATATTCAAAGGTTTCAGGGATTAGGATGTGGGCTTTTTTGGGGGGCCATTATTCTGCCTCCCACGTCATCCTATTGCCCTCACTCTGAAGTGCATATCGAGTTCCGCTCGGTGAGGTCCAGATCCAAGAGAGGGAGGTTCTAGTAGATGTGGGGGCTCCCCCTCTACCTGCCCAAGACCGTCCTCCTTGGATAACTGATCAAGAGTCCACTTCCTTCAGAGCACATCTTGCCCTTATCCTCTGGGGGTGACTTTTCTCTATGGTTTTTGTAGGACAAGCTCATTGGAATACCATCTAGTACTCCTGACATTGGCACCCCAAACCACAGGAGAATGATCTTCTTATGAAAACTCAGAGAGCCGAGGGCTAAGATGTCATAGCCAGATACTTGTCTGCCCAAATCCCAAATCCCGCCCAGCCTACCAAGCCTCGCTGTCTTCTTTACTGAGAATTGTTTCTATGAAGGGAGGGAGAATATTTTGGGGAAAGGGCACCAGTGTGGAGGAAGGGAAGGAAGGAGCCATCTCCAAAACTTGGAATTGCTGAGACCCAGAGGTCCCTTTGAGGTCCCAGGGTTGTTGCTTGGGCCCCTCTGGGGGCTGGACTTGATTTCAAGTGGCCAGGGAGCATGTGGTCACTGAAGTCAAGAGTCTAGGGAAGATGGTACTGCCTTGACACTAAGTTTTAGGGAAATAAATAGAAGGGCCTTGTACTCATGGTAGGCTAAAATTGTATAGAACTTCTTTCACTTAGAGGTGGGACTGTCTTGATATAGAAGCAAGTTTTTAAAAGTTGAGATAAATTGGAGGCTGTCAGACAGGGTTCAGCTCCGACCCTGCCATTCATTAGGCTCTGTGATCTTGACTTTTGCAGGCCTCAGTTTCTTCAGCTGTAAAATGGGAATATAAGAATTTATCTGCTGAGGACAGAAATAAGGAAAGTGAGGGAATGAATGTGAGAGTGTTTTGTACAAAGGGGTATGCTACGCGGGGATGCTACTGTTATTAGGGGAATGTGAGCAGGCTAGGGAGCATTCAACAGCAGGAGTCCAGGGACCAGGAATACAGTTGCACCTTGAGACAGCCGTACCTGTGGCAGAAAACCCGGTGGTCACACTGGTCCAGGAATTGAACCATCGTGGGAGACCTTATATTTTCATGTGGTGAAAAGACTCACAGCCTTCCCCACCATGTGCTTTTCTCATTCTGACCATCCCCTCCTCTGGACCAGCTCCACTTTGGCAAATACTGTCTTATGAAATGCTTTTCCCTGTGTGGTTGACGGCCTCCCAAAATGGCTCCCAGTAACCCCTGCCTCCATGGATTCAATCGCTTGTGTAAGCCCTCCCCTGGAGTGTGGGCTGGAGTTCGTGTTGCAAACAGAAAACCCAAAGCGATGGACTATCCCTTCCAAGGTTGTTTTGCAAAGACAAGCAACACTCGCACTTGCTCACTCGGAGGAAGCAAGCTGCCCTGTCGTGACCTGCCTATGAAGAGATTCAGATGATAAGGAACTGATGGTGGCTTCCAGCCAACAGCCAGAGGGGAACTGCCCCCCTCAGTCCAATGGCTCCTGCTGATGGTCACTTGAGGGAGCTGAGAGTGGACCCACTCCCTTTTGAGCCTTAAGGTCACTGCAGCTCCAGCTGACACCTTGTTCAGCTGCATGACAAACTGGGAGCCAGTGGATCCGACCAAGCTGAGCCTGGACTCCTGACCCACAGAAACCCTGAGACAATACATGCATGTTTTGAATTGCTAAATGGGGGGGGGCAATTTGTTACACAGCCATAGATAGCTAATGCACACTATAAAGTGGTATTCAACACTAAGGACTTGCAGTATCATTATACTTTTTTTTTTTAAAGATTTTATTTATTTATTTGACAGAGAGAGACAGAGAGAGAGGGAACACAAGCAGGGGGAGTGGGAGAGGGAGAAGCAGGCTTCCCACTGAGCAGGGAGCCCAATGTGGGGCTCAATCCCAGGACCCTGGGATCAGGACCCGAGCCGAAGGCAGACGCTTAACCAACTGAGCCATCCAGGCACCCCTATCATTACACTTTTAATTTAGTGAATACACCTGAACACTTACTCTGTGCCAGGCACATGGTATCAGGGTTCTGAGACTCTGGAGATGAGCCAGACAAGACCCCGCCCTCCAGGGGCTCCCAGTGGAAGGGGACAGGTACACATGGGATAGGCAAGGTGAGATCAGAGCAAGCTTCATGGAGGAATGAGCATTTGGAATGTCTTGAGGGATGGGTAGGATTTCGAACGGCAGAAATAAGGTGCCTGGGTGGCTCAGTCGACTGAACGTCTGACTCTGGTTTTTGCTCAGGTCATGATCCTAGGGTCATGAGATGGAGCCCCACATCGAGCCCCGCGCTCAGCATGGAATCTGTTTGGGATTCTCCCTCCCCTGCTCCCTCTGCCCCTCCCCCTGCTCTCTCTCTCTGTCTCTAAATTAAATGACCAAAATCTTAAAAACAAGAAATAAGGTAAAGAGTATCTCTCACGGGGGAAGGGACAGAGGTGGTTCAAAGTGTTTTCAAGCATGTGACACTGAGCTGACCACAGAGGAGAAAAAACTGGGCAGATTTAGCTCCTCTTTTTTGGATGGGGTTAGCACTAGGCAAAATTGGAGGGAGGATGCCTCTTCCCACAGCTTTCTAGCAATGACAGGAGCACAAAATGGTCAGGCTAGCAGGGGAGTTGTCCTGTATGGAGGGAGGTGTGGAGGAAGAAGGAGGGGACCCGATGGCTCTGGCTGCCTCCTGGGTTCAGTCATCCTGGCTCTCCTGAGACAGCCCTGTGTGAGGAGAGGTGGTTTGGGGGCACAGGAGAAGCATTGATACCTACTGCTGAGCCCCTGGCTTCCAGTCCTGCTTGGCCACTTGCTTGCTGGAGCATCTTGGACAAGTGATGACGGCACTGCCTCATATATAACGTGGGCTCATGACACGTCCTACCTCATAGCGGGTCATGAACCTTAAGCTGACTCATTTACACCAAACGCCTTGGAATAGGGCATGGCATGCACTGAATGTAATTTACACTGTTATTTTTCAAGGGACATGATCTGCTCTTTGCAACATCCCTCTTTCTTTCTCTTACTCTTTTCCTTCTTTCATCTGTGGAGCATCTGCTGTGCACCAGACGCCATGTGGGGATGGTAACGTTAAAAGGGCACAGCCGTGGCTCTGGAAGGGTTTGCAACTCACTGGTGAGTTTTCATTCTAGATCTTACCCACCTTTCACATGTCCGTTGAGCATGAACCTGTCACCATCCACCTGCACCCTACTTTGCACAGGACCTTTTACTGTTTGCTAAGCAATATCCTGTATTATCTATTGAATTCCTCCAATCCCTTGGCTGGTGGATGACTGCCCCGCTGGGTCTTGCAGCCAGTGCAGGGCGTGGGTCTCCCCACTCTCCAGGGCCAGAACACAACCCAGCCAAAGGAATCCAGTGATGCCTAAAAGGGAAGCATCTGCTCTTGCAGAGTGTGCTTGCAGAGTTTTGTTTCCTGGGGGAGTGGGGCAGACATGGAGGGGGCGGTCGGCAAGCTTGGGGCCCCTGTGCTCCCAGCAGAGGAAGGGCAGCAGGTGGGTGTCATCTTGCTGGAAACCGCCTTTGGTGCTGGGCTGCCTGTTCTGCCTCCCTGCTCTGTCCCACGGCCCTTCTTAGGCCCCACAGGACCAAATGCTTCTCTGTGTCCCTGGGAAAGGACTTCAGGGACGGGTATGTGTGAGCGAGGCCAGTGGTGTAGAGTGTGCGGAGTTAATTCTTGACTTCAGGGCTCCTTTACTGGGACTGCAAGGCAGGAACCAGTCTGTTAAGAAACTCCAAAACATGACTCAAGCATCTGAATAAAAACAGCTTCATTTTACAAGTCTTGAGTGGGAGCTGTTTCCAGAACCCGCGCGGGCTCTCCGCTGAGATGGTGGCACACCAACCAGCCTGGCGAGCTGGGGAAGGGGGGTGGGGCCCGCCCTCTGGGGACTTGCCTTGTACCCCCAGCCTCCCCCCACATGCTGGCTGCCTCCCCTCCTCCCCTTCGCACCCACTCCTTGCCTGTCACGTCTTCCCCTCTCCTGTTCACACTCCCTGGCCTGAGGAGGCAGCAGCAGGGAGGGAGGGGACCCCTTCTCTTCCCTTCCCCTCTCTAATCCTTGACCCAGCCATGAGGGGCAACTCTGCAGCCCAGTGCCCTTTGTGCGCATGGCAGGCAGGGGGCTCCACGGAGGCCTAGCCACTGAGCCAGGGACATGGTGTTGTGGGTGACCACGTAGCCTCTGGCATCCGTGCTGGTGGCTGTCTCTTTTCCTAGCTGTGTGACTTTGGCCATGAGACTTAACCTCTCTGACTGTTTTCTTCATTTGCAAAGGGGAGATGATAATTTTTATGGATTGAATTTCCCCCCCACCCCACCCCCAAAAAGATATGTTGGGGTCCTAACAATATCTCAGAATGCGATCTTATTTGGAGATAGGGTCCTTACAGAGGTAATCAAGTTAAAATGAAGTCATTAGGGGGCTCCTGGGTGGCTCAGTCATTAAGCGGCCGCCTTCAGCTCAGGTCATGATCCCCGGGTCCTGGGATCGAGTCCTGCATTGGGCTCCTTGTCAGTGGGGAGCCTGCTTCTCCTTCTCCCTCTGCTCCTCCCCCTGCTTGTGCGCTCTCTCTCTCTCTCAAATAAATAAATAAATAAATAAATAAATAAATAAATAAATAAAATCTTTAAAAATAAAATAAAATGAAGTCATTAGGGTGAGCCTAATCCAATATGACTGGTGTCCTTATAAAAAGGAGGGAATGTGGGCAAAGAAACAGACTTGAAAGGGAGATGATGTGAAGAAATTAGAGGGAAGAAAGGCATCTGTACACCAAGGAACCAACCTGCCGACACCATGACTTTGGAATCCTAGCCTCCAGAACTATGAAACAATCCATTTCTGTTGTTTGAGCCACACGGCCCGTGGTCCTTCGCTATGGCAGCCTAGCATAGTAATGCAATAAAACTCACCAGAAGATGCAGAGTAAACATCTGACCCCCAGGAAAGGCCAATTCCCCATGGTGTCTAAGGGAGAGGCCCCATTTTCTCTCAGAGCAGATGCTCAGTTACTGATAAGCTGTGTTGGCCAGAATTGCTCACGGGAGACAGCTGCGGTATCGGGGAGAGCCTGCAGGCTCGGGGTTCTGCTCCACCGATGCCTAGATGGTGAGACTCGGCAAGTCACTGACTTTGTCAGAATTTCTGTTTTATCACCTCCAAAATGGGACAAATGCCAAAACCCTCCTGAATACCTCACAGGGTTCTCATGAAGTTCAAAGGAGATAAAAACACACCCGGAATGATTTATAAATAAACCCCACGGCATTGGTTACTGCTGTCGTTAATCCTGGGATTGGAGGGGATTCTGAGAACGCAGAGAAGTATCCAGGGAAGCATAGAGGTAGACATTCCTACTTTGCGGGAAAATGTGAGACTCTCTTAGGGGCCCACAGTGATTCCTGGTACTTACTGTCCCATCCTGAATTCAGGTATGCTGCAACCAAGTGGCAACAAGGGCCTTGCTTACATTTTGAACAATTATTGGAGATCCCACATGAGGGGAGACATCTATTTATTTAGTGCCTCTTCTATGAAAGGGAATTTATAGATGATGTCTTGTTTGATTCTCTTGACATCTCTAATAGTCACAAAGAGCCCCAATTTACAGTTGAAAGGATTGGGTCTCAGAGAGTTTGAATACGTTGGTCACAGTCACACAGCAAAACTGGGATCTGAACCCAAGGCTGTAGAACCAGGGCTCTTTCCACATACGGACTCTCCAAATTCAACACGGTGATATCTGCTTTGTGCTTCCTTAGCAAGTAAAGTGATCCACACCTAATTTCCTTTAAAAAAAAAAAAAAAAGCACCCACCTATTATTAAAACCGTTGAACTTGAGCATTTCACTTACAGATGAGGCTTCAGAGAAAATCCTAACAAGCCTCAAGACATCTGAATACCTCTTTCCTCTCCAAGTAACTATTTTTAATCTTTAGTCTTTCCCCTCTTTTTCCCTCCTTTATCCAGCTTCAAAGGGAAGGCTGCAGCCCATTGCTCTTCCTACTCACTTACTGAAGCTTTTTAAAAAAGCCGCTTCTGTTTCCAACATGCTGGACTTCAGCACCCCTCACCTCCCCCCCCTCCAGCCCCGTAGCTCCCAGGCCACAAACCTTCTCTTCCCGTCTGTGCCCCTCTGTTGTCCCAAAGAAGAGAGAGAGAGCCACAGGCCCTGCCTCCTTCTCTATCCCTTGCAGTGAGGTCCCCACTGTCTCCAAGATGAGGCAGATGATGCTGTCCTGGGAAATGTAAACCCTGTTTTCCCTTTCCCCACCCAAAGGGAAGCATCGTCTTACTTTGTTCTTCAGGACCAGAAGGGACCATCTTTCTCCCTCTGCTCCCTCTGCAAGAGCTCCCTCCCAGACCAGAATTTGTGTCCAGCACTGGTAGGACCCCCGCTCCCTGCCCCAGGGCTTCAGATTCTTTCCCAGTTAAATGTGGTAACACGCTTCCCAATGGGGCTGAACATGGTGGTGAAACTGAGCTTTAATTACTCTCTCAGTTCTGTGGGCTTTGTCCCAGGACTGGCTAGAACATGGGGCTGCTTTCCCTCCAGTGTGAATGAGCCAGGGAGCAGGAGGGGCGGCTTGCTCCCCATTCACAGGGAGAGCTCTAATTCACAGAGAGGCCATTTCTCTTCCCCAAGGGCAGACACCGATCTTGGCCAGTTCTGTAACCCCAGAGCCATTTTGGGCATCTGGCCCACAGCTGGAACTTGGAGAATGTTTGAGGAAAGAATGAGCATGTTGTCTATACCCCCAAGAACGTGAATCGGGGACAAGGTGACTACTCCTTACCTTCTGCTGCTTGGGATCTCGGAAAAAATTGAGAATTCAGGCCTGCATGGAAAATTCTGTGCCAGGAAGTTACTTCAACCCAAAGTCTCCAGGTAACTGGGTCATAAGTATTATTATTTTGGGGCATGTGGGGGGAGTCGGGAGCCTCTAACTCGGCCCTCCTATGGCCTCGGCTCTGCCTTGGATTGTTCCCTTGTTTCTCTACCTCCTTCCTTTCCTTCACTTGTTGAGCATCTATTATGCACCAGACGCTGGGCTGGGCTTATCACATGGAAAAGGTACAGCCATGGCCCTTGCATGGTTTCCAAGCTCTGAGGGACTTTTTGTCCTTGGTTCCATCTACCTCTATCTGACCTTCAACATGTTTTACCTTTGCTAAGGAACTTAATGTATTATCTTACGTGAGTCTCACAATAACCTTGGGAGCTTGGTGTTATTTATTATTTGTGTTGTTTTTTTTCCTGCTCTATTTATATTTATTATTTCTGTTAGCAGTAGAACAAGAGGGTGGTGGTGGGAAGGAGGGGGCTCAGCCACGGCCCCTCAGGCTCAGAAGAGCAGGAGATCCAGCCCAAATTCCTAACGAGGGTCGCTGCCATTCCCTTGGCGTGCATCTGACTGGCACCTCAGCCGTGGGAGTAAAATAGCATTCATTATCCGGTGACATTTCACGGGCAGCTTTTTGCCTCTGCTCCCCCTGAGAGGCACTAACAAAAGCTTGTCTGATCTTCCCTTTACCCATCCCCCCAGGTCCCTGCCACCCCCCCGCCCCACCCTGCCCCATGCCTTTTCATCCGCACCTTTGAGGGCAAACGTTCTCCTGTCTCTAGGATTTGGCTGGGTAGACACTGTGGTCTCTGGGGGGAGACCAGGGTGGCTTTATTCCTCTCACTTCAAAGAGCCTTTGGAGGCTCCACTCCACAGGGGGAATGCATTTTATTTTTTAGGAGGCTGGAATCAGCTGTTGAGAGGGGCAAGGGGCATCTTGGATGTCCCCTTCCCTCCTGTCCTCCTCCCAGTCCCCCCAGTCCCCTCAGTCCCCCGGGACCTAAGAGAAAGGGAGGAGGGGGAAGGTGGGCCTTGTCACTGGTGGGCGGGCTGCTGCTGTGAGATGATCTGAGCAGGACTTCCAGGGAGAGGGGCCTGTTGAGGGCCTGGGCAGGGGGAGCATGAGGAGAGCAGTTCAAACTGCCCCAGGAGGCTGGACTGCCAGGATGCTTGAGAAGGGTGGCCTTCTGGAGGTCAGGTGTTGCCCTGGAAAGCTGCAAAGCGGTCTACAACCTTCACAGCCTGGTCTTCAGAGAGAGGGGGATCCTGAGTCCCCTTGGCCTCCTTTAATCCCATCCACCAGACAGAGCAGCCCCTCCGGGGTGGGGGGAGGAAGGGAGCTTTCTCGCTACTGGCTGGGAGCATGCTCCAGGCCAGGCTTCCCCTGTGCCCCTTTCCAGCTGCCCCCCAGGCCCCAGAGCCGCCCCCAAATGCTTCAAGGGTCACCTGCAGTCACTCCTCATTAAGGAGTAAGGAGAGGGTAGGGGTGAGGAGAGGGAGAGGGTAGGGGTGAAGGAGAACAAAATCTTACCAGGCCGAGAGAGTGGCTTAGTTTGATCTCTTTAGGGTAATTGGGAGGGAGAGATTGAAGGGATCATTTGTTTGTTTGTTTGTTTGTTTTTAAAGATTTTATTTATTTATTTGACAGAGAGAGACACAGCGAGAGAGGGAACACAAGCAGGGGGAGTGGGAGAGGGAGAAGCAGGCTCCCCGCAGAGCAGGGAGCCCGATGCGGGACTCGATCCCAGGACCCTGGGATCATGACCTGAGCTGAAGGCAGTCGCTTAACCAACTGAGCCACCCAGGCGCCCTGAAGGGATCATTTGTTAATTCAACAAATATTTACTGAACACCTGCTATGTGCTATGATAGGCCCTGGGAATATAGTTGTGGGACCGGACAGACCCAAATCTCTACCTTTTGGATCTGACATTTTTGTGAGGAATTATCAATAATAATTATATATATGTATGTATATTTGTTTATTTTTGGTTGGACGATGATAAGGCCGTGACCTGGGGGCTGCCACGCTCCCTGCCCCACAGAGAGCATCTGCCTTGAGAGCCGTGACAGCCATCCAGCAGAGGGAAGCAGAGAAAGGCAATGGACAGGAGGGACTCGAGCTCTGAAGGGGGCAGTTTTTGAGACCCCAGATTCAGCTACAGTCTGTTCTCATCCTGAATTTCTCCATCACGGGAGCTGATAAAGTTTTCTCTCTTGTTTCGTTTGAGTTAGATTTCTGGCACCTGCCACGGAAAGTAGCCGGCTGGAACGTATTCCTGCACGAGTGTGTGCACCCTCGGGAGTGCGGAGCAGGTGGTGGGGGAGGGACTGCGTCCCCAGCAGAGTGGGGGCTGGGCAGGGCCACCAGGGCTGAGAGAGCGGGCAGGGAGCCTCATGGGTGAGCAGCGTCTGGGGTGGCCGCCGCTCTGGGCCGCATTGCACGGGCAGGTTCACGCCCAGGGTCTGTCCCAGGGGTCCTCCTTAGAGAGTGGCTGAGCTCCTCTGTGTGGCCTCTGCTTGGGTGGCACGGCCCAGGTGAGACCAGTGCAGCGAGTGGTGGCTCCAGCCTCAGCCTCTCTGATGTCCCAGAGCTGCAGGGAATGCTGCCGGCCCGGGTGATGGAATTACCGCCTCTGGTTTGCATGGGGGTGAAGCGAATTGGGTCTTTGGTCGAGAAAGTGAGGGATGGGACAACTGGAGTGCCATCCATGTCTGGTCACCCTGATTTTGTGCTCCTTGCACTGATACCTATGAAATGATACCGACCTCATAGTGGCTGTTTCAGATGAAATGACATGAGTGCAAAGCCGCCTGAACAGGTAGTTGGTTATTGAACATGATCTTATCCGGTTCATACCCCTTTTCCTTTCCCACATCAGTTAATTCTATTTTTATACTGTCTTTGAAATCTGTGGCCTTCCGCTTTGGTCACAATCTGATGCAGATTGCCAAGGTGAGTTCTGTCCTTATTCCAGGCAGTGTTAATTGATTGGTCCAAAATGACAGCTTTTATTTATTATTTTTTTAAAGATTTTATTTATTTATTTGACAGAGAGATAGAGAACACAAGTAGGCAGAGTGGCAGGCAGAGGGAGAGGGAGAAGCAAGTTCCCTGCCGAGCAGGGAGCCCGATGCAGGGCTCGATCCCAGGACTCTGGCAGGATCATGACCTGAGCCGAAGGCAGACGCTTAACCCATTGAACTACCCAGGCGCCCCGAAAATGACAGCTTTTAAAGAGCAATCATTCCTTTCACTAGTGTGGTGCTTTCCCCCATAATCACCTATAGTCACGCCCCATCCCCGCTTCCTCCCCACAGCCTGGGGAAGTGGGTGCCATTCTGCCTATTTTTCAGATTTGGAAGTAAGCTCAAAGAGGGTGAGTACGCGTATGACAGGCAAAGAAGCAGGGAGTCACAGGGGCCGTCTCTAACAGAGGGCAGGTCCTGAGCAGCCACTTTGGTGGCCTGCAGAGGTCCTGAGGCATCCCGTTGGCCAGGTTGGGTGAAGGAGGGTGGCTGGGAGGACTCAGGGCCTGCTCCCTGCCGTCGGGCGGGGAGAATCCTGCCACCTTTGCTGTGAGGTCAGAGGTTGTTTTTATTTTATTTTATTTATTTTATTTTATTTTATTTTATTTTATTTTATTTTATTTTATTTTAATCTTCATCTTCCACATAAGGAAACTGAGACCCCCATCGAGGCCCACTGAGGCCCGAGTCCTACCATTAGTACAAATTCAGCCAGGTCCTTTGATTCCAAGTCTAGAGAGCTTTCCACTCAAAACAATGAAGTTTATGAGAGCCTTTCTGGTTTATAAAGCATTTTTTAAAGAGAATGAATGAATGCAACAATGACTCCTGACTTGCACTGCTCTTTGCAAAGACAGCCGGCATGATGTGGAAAAGAAAATGCAAGATTTGGAAGCCTTCCACAAGCTGTAGCCCCTCTGAAGATGTTTTTTGTTTGTTTGTTTGTTTCTCTTATATTATTTGCATATTTTTACTGTGAACATTAAAAGAGACCTTTCCCTTCTTTCTATGTCTTTACTCAGCGGCTATAAAATGTGGGCCACACAGTCGGCACTCAGTAAATAGGAACTCACTGAAGGAAGCCTCAGACCTTGCTCTGTTCCTCCCCGGACCTGTCTGGGTCTGGCTGCTGACAAGTCCTTCCCTCCTTGACGGTAGTGAGAGCGCCTTTCACACTTGACCCCCTGGGCAGTGCTGTCCTGTCTGCCCTGACTCTCTTCTTTCCCTTTGTCAGTGAGTCACCTTGGGTGCTCTTCTATAGAAGCAGATCTCATTGCTCCTAACCCTCTAGGGGTAACCACACTGGCTAAAGAAACGGAGTGGCTCCCTTCTGTCCTGCTAGTCTACACCCTTTCTGGCTGGGCCCCAGGAAAAGAAAGGCTGGGGCTGCAGACTCTGGGACTCTATCTTGGCCTCTGGGGGCACTGGCCCAATCTGCCCTGGGGTTTTTCATCCCACCGTTGGCAGCATGGGAAGGTGTGAGGCCAGCACGTGGCTCTGAATATAGAGTCAGAGAGAAAAAGAAAGCAGGGCCTCAGGAGAAACAGCCTCCCTGCTCCCAGAAATGTGCCAAGACCGTCTGTATGACCACAGCCCCAAATATCTCTGCTCACAGGAAGCTGTTCTGGTTAACAGGCAGCATGGTAGGAGACATTTTGGCATCAAAGAGACCTAAATTTAAATCCCTCCCTACTGCTTCCTGGCCGTGTGCCCATGAACCTCTCTGAACCGGTTTCCACATGTGACAAAATGGGGGGAATAATGTTTACCTCGGGTGGCTGATGTGAAGGGCAAATGGTCTCACCCATTTGGGGTGGGGAGAGGTTTTGGTGTAAAAAATTGTGATCATGTGGCTCCCAGAAGGCAGAATGTGGGCATGTGGACTCTTGTCAAAACCACCCCAAGGATGCTTGGGATCCTGGAGAAGAAATTTTTTTTTTAAAGATTTTATTTATTTATTTGACAGAGAGAGAGAGAGCGAGAGCAGGAACACAAGCAGAGGGAGTGGGAGAGGGAGAAGCAGGCTTCCTGCAGAGCAGGGAGCCCGATGTGGGGCTCGATCCCAGGACCCTGGGATCATGACCTGAGCTGAAGGCAGACGCTTAACGACTGAGCCACCCAGGTGCTCCTGGAGAAGAAATTTTTGCAAGGACTCAGTGTCTATGAGAATTTGTATCACCCCAAATCAGAGTGCCATCACCTTTCTGGCACCTAAGCTTGTGTGATCCTGTAAAAGAAATGCCACACCAGCCAGTGGGAGCAATCTGCTCACCAGGCCACCATCCTGCAACTGGAACCCAGCGTAGGGCTTCAGCATGATCCCACATGTGTGCATCTAGGAGTGCCTTGGGCCATCTGGTCAACCCCATGTGCTTGGGTGTGAGGGATGGGTAGGGAATTGGAAAGTGGCCTGAAGGAGAGCAACTAGAAAGGAACTTAGAAAATTGTGAGGAAGGCACTCCAAAGCCTAGAACCCTGAGGCTCAGGCCTGGAACAGGAGTCCTGCTTGCCCAGGTCTTAAGGCAGTGATGTCTTATGTAAAGCCCAGGCTCTATGTGACTCTGTGCTAAGTGAGAGCTTGAGGCTAAAGTACAAGAAGGAGATTGGGGTTTTTAGAGCAGGAAGGGACCTTAAGGATAACTAAGTCCAGCTTCTTAGGGCATGCACTCAGGACAACAAGAAGGAAGAGAAGCAGCTTTCTCTCACACGGGGGCATTCGTTAGGCTGTCATGGAGTGGAAGATGTGTGGCGGGGTCTGTGGCTGTAGCTCTGTGTCTTGCAGGGTTGTGTGGAGCTGGGTGTGTTCCAGGATTAGGTGTTGTGGATTGTGTGGTTTGGGCTGTGTGAAGTGGAGCTGGGCAGTGACCTGCGGCCCAGAGGCCCAGAGTTCTTACACTGACTCACCTTTGAGGTATGGCCAGACTTGGGTACCGGGTCAGAGGAAGGCGCAGGCCTCCTTCCTTGAGGGGATGAATGGGGGTGGGCTGGGGGGAACAGAGTAAAAACTTCTTTCTCTGCCTTTTGGGGAATTCCAACTCCACTCCCTCATCCTGGGAGTGTAGTGGGCTGCGCAGGACCCACTCCCAAGAGGGCAGTTTCTCAGGTGAGCCTGCCACAACCACCCTCCTTGGGTGGGCCTAGAATCTGGGCACATGTCTTAGGGCCCTGCTGCTCCCTGCCAAGCTGCCCGTACAGGCTACTAGTCAATTCCTCATGACTCAGTGGGAGCTGAACCTCGAGGCAGGTGGATAGGTCTATTTTCCTGAGGCAGTGCTCTGAGGCCGTGGTGCACACACTTCCCACACTCAGGATCACCAGCCTGTGCATAAACTCAGAGATGGGCCCGGTAAAAAGCACCTGAGAGTGTTTCTGCTTGCCCACTGCCCAAGGAAAGGACTGAGGAGCAAGGGGCCAGGCAGGCTCTGTCTTCCCAGGATGCATGGAGATGCTGGAGTCCCCAGGAAAGAGTGTTCCTGCCCAGAGGTTTGCTGCCTGGATCCTCTGAAAGACAGAGCCCTTGCATCCTTCTCCCTCTAATTCCAGAGCATCCACAAGCAGAAAGAGCACTAGACCAGTAGGTAGGTGTGGGTTCCAGCATCGACTGTGTCACTGTTTCTGGGTAAGTCGCTGTCCTTGGGTTTGTTCATCTACAATGTAAGAATAATAACCAAATCTGTTCTACTGGTTATTTTGAGATGTGGTGAGATACTGTTGGTGAAAGTGCTTTGGAAAATTTATGCAACGTGACACAAGTGTAAGATATTATTATTAAACAACCTGCAGCTCCTACTCATTGCTCACAGCATTCCCCAGCCTTTTAATATGCCTCCTCTTGGGAAGACCAAAGCCAGTGCTTCTTCATCTTTAATGTGGAAATGAATCACTTAGGATCTTGTTAAAATGAGAATTCTGGTTCAGTAGGTCTGTGGTGGGCTCAGATTCTGCATTTCCTTGCTCCCAGGTAATGCCAGTACTGCTGATCTTGGGGACCACAGGCAAGGACCAGAAGGACTCCTCACAGGAAAGGAGAATGAACTCTTGATCTGATCATTGGTTGAGAAAAAACAGCTTAGAAAAAGCAGCAGAAGTATGGGTTTATTCAAACAGCTTGCAGTCCAAGATGGCCTGCTATTCACAAAGGATAAACTCCACTCTGGAAAAACAGAGAGCAAGAGGCAGGGAGGGGAGGGCGAGAGAGAAGCTGTGGGCGTGGGGACAGAGACAGAGAGAGAGAAGGGGAGAGACAGAGAGACACATAGAGAAAAACGGAGAGAGACAAAGAAACACAGACAGGGAGACTCAGGGAGCAAGTAGCCCTGGACAGGTCACTTCCTGGACCTCTCTGTGGAGCAGGCACCGTTGGTCTTACTAAGAGAGTCTGTGCTGCCCATTTTTGAGCCAACACTGTTAAGGATTTTGTGAATTTCACCTGGGAGGTTTTGCTTCTCCTCATTCTCGGTTTCCCGATGGTAGAAGTAGTTAAAGTTGGAGACGATGACAGGCACAGGGAGGGCAATGGTAAGGACCCCTGCAATGGCGCACAGAGTGCCCACAATCTTCCCCCCGGGGGTGGTTGGGCACATGTCACCATAGCCCACAGTTGTCATGGTGACTACTGCCCACCAGAAGCCATCAGGAATGCTAGAGAAATGGGACTCTGGCTCATCCACCTCGGCAAAGTAGATGGCACTAGAAAAGAGGATTACCCCAATGAAGAGGAAGAAGATAAGCAGCCCCAGCTCCCGCATGGAAGCCTTCAGCGTCTGGCCCAGTATCTGCAGCCCCTTGGAGTGCCGGGAGAGCTTGAAGATGCGGAAGACTCGCACCAGCCGGATGACCCTCAGGATGGCCAGGGACATGTTCTGTTGGGTGCTGGGCTCTGTCTCCTGGACCAGCTCCGTGATGAGGGTTGCAAAGTAGGGGATGATGGAGATGATATCGATGATGTTCATGACGTTCCTGAAGAAGTCGGTCTTGCTGGGACAGACCACAAACCGGAGCACCAGTTCGAAGGTGAACCACATGATGCAGGTGGACTCGACCATGAAGAAAGGGTCAGTGAACATGGTGTGGGAGAGGACTGACTTACTTGTGTTGAGGCTGGGGTCTCTCACCACCTTTAGCTCCCTCTCCTCCCGGAACTCCGGTAGTGTTTCCAGGCAGAAGATGGTGATGGAGATGACCACAACCAGCACAGAGACCACGGCCACGCCCCGGGCAGCACTGGAGCTCTCTGGGTACTCGAAGAGCAGCCAGAACTGCCGGTGGAAGTCATTGGTGGGGAGCAGCGTTTCAGGGTCTTTGATGAAGCCTTCATCCTCCCAGAACTGGTCCATGGCCTCGATCCCCAGTTCATAGAAGGAGATTTCATCAGCAAAGACATCGATGGGGACACTGGCAGGGCGCCGGATTTTCCCACCTGATTGGTAATAATACAGGATTCCATCAAAACTGGGCCGGTTCCTGTCAAAAAAATACTCATTTCTCATGGAATCGAAGAACTGCATCCTTTTCTCCCGGTCTCCCAGGAGGGTCTCAGGGAACTGATTGAGGGTTCTGAGCTGGGTCTCAAATCTCAGCCCAGCAATGTTGATGATCACCCGCTGGTTTCCTTCATTCAGGACCACTGGTTCAGACCCAGGGGAATCGACATAGTCTCCTGGGAGCTTGGAGAAGGCCGTCTCATGGTTGGTGCTGTCACCGATGAGGATCTTCCAGTTGGAGAAGGGGCTGCTCCCAGGCCGGCCTTTTGGGTTGGTTGGGTCAAAGTCTGTGGCATAGCCTGGCTCTTCCTGGGTTTCATCTGAGTTATCAAAATTGACCAGAGCAACCTCCATTTCTTTCCAGCCACACACATCCATCCTAAGGGAGTCAGGAAAGCAGCATGAAGACCCTCAGTCTTCCTGGCCTGCAGCGAACTGTGGAGAGGAGGAAGGTCATCATGCAGGAGCCAGGATGGGCTACAGTGGGCTCTGGATCATTGAGGTGAGATATACCAACGGGTTAAAAAATGACTTACTTTTAGCTGGGGAAGGAACCTCGTGGCTGCTTGGGCACCATTCTTCCCTCGAAAGCCACCTGCACCCCCTTAGCTTGCCTCCACTAATCACTAGGGGAGATCGCAAAGAAGGAGCCTGGCTGAGAGGACAACTCTTCCTCCAGCAAAACAGGGTCTCCCTGCACAACAGCAGAGAGAGGCCATAATGAAAGAGGAAGTTAATATTTCTTAATAACAAAGTAGGTAGTTTGGGATGCCTGGGCGGCCCAGTGGGTTAGGCGTCTGCTTTTGGCTTGGGTCATGATCCCAGGGTCCTGGGATTGAGTCCTACATCAGGCTCCTTGCTCAGAGGGGAGCCTGCTTCTCCTTCTGCCTGCAGCTCCCCCTGCTTGTGCTTGCTCTCTCTCTCTGACAAATAAATAAATAAATCTTAAAAAAAAAAAGCAGGTAATTTTTTATTTGAATGAAGTCCCTCAGTTCTCCCCACACTTTCCCATGTCCCCTCAGCCAGCTTCTTTCTCTTAGGGTGCAAACACTTCTCATCACCTCCGCCATTGCTCTTGGGCCAAGTGGTGAGGCAGGGTGTAGGCAAGAACCCAGCTGATTCTGCTGGGAGGGAGAGCAAGAGGACGGAGGTGGGCGGCCAACCGACAGACCCTCTGTGGTAGTGCGCGCCAGCCATCTGGTCCTGGGCCCTCCTCTGCAAGTAACTGCCAGGGTTGTTTGGAGGCGACATCAAATGGGATAGCGTATGTAAAATGCTGTATCTGTTGGAAAGATCATTAAATCATAGCTATTGTTTTTGCCAAATTCTTCATGTAATAGGGATTTTAGAAGACAACAGCCATTGGTATTTTTTTTGGCATATGTCTAAGATGTTTGTGGGGAATGACTTCTTATTTATTTATTTATAAATTTTTAAAAAAGATTTACTTATTTGAGAGAAAGAGAGAGAGAGAGGTGGGGGAGGGGCAGAGGGAGAGAGAGAATCTCAAGCAGACTCCCTGCTAAGGGTGGAGCCCAATGTGGGGCTCAATCCCATGACCCCGAGATCATGACCTGAGCCAAAATCAAGAGTCAGACACTTGGGGTGCCTGGGTGGCTCAGTTGGTTAAGCGACTGCCTTCAGCTCAGGTCATGATCCTGGAGTCCCAGGATCGAGTCCCACATCGGGCTCCCTGCTCGGCAGGGAGTCTGCTTCTCCCTCTGACCCTCCTCCTTCTCATGCTCTCTCTCATTCTCTCTCTCTCAAATAAATAAATAAAATCTTTAAAAAAAAAAAAAGAGTCAGACACTTAACCAAATGAGCCACTCAGGTGCCCCAAGAATGATTCCATTTTTAAAAGTCATTTTAGGCAGGTAAGAAGTAGGTAAAGTGTGTGTGAATTAGGGGCGGGGTTAAGGAGAGTGCACCCAGTGGACTTGGATATCCACAAACACAGATTGATTTTCCTTCCCCAGGGCCACTCAAGCTTCAGTTTCTTTTTTCTTTTTTTTTTTTTTATAATTTTTTTTTAAGATTTTTTTAAATTTATTTGAGAGAGAGGATGAGAGAGCGAGCGAGCATAAGAGGGGGGAGCGGGAGAGGGAGAAGCAGACTCCCCGCTGAGCAGGGAGCCCAACGCGGGACTCGATCCGGGGACTCCAGGATCATGACCTGAGCCTAAGGCAGTCGCTTAACCAACTGAGCCACCCAGGCGCCCCAAGCTTCAGTTTCAACCTAAGAACACTGAGGCCAGGAAGGCTGGGGGTGTGGGTGGGACAGAGGTAAAATCTGGTGATCATGACCTTGGAGTCTCACATATAAGGATACCTTGCGGTGTACGGTGTTGTAGTCTTTTTGAAGTGATTCCACATTTGTGTGTCTCATTGAATGATAATCATCCTGTGAGGTTGGAAAATGTTATTTCCGTTTTACAGAGAGGGAAGCCAAGTCACAGGGGCCAAGTGGCCTTCCCAAGGTCCCACTAGTGGTACAGAGGTTGAGCTGAGCCTGCTTCCCGGACCAGGGCCTTTCCTGCTAGACCGTGGGACCCCTGAGTGGAAGCTGAGGCCTTGTGGGGAGCTGTGGGCCGAGCCACGGAAGTGGGGGTGCTTGGTCAGTCCCATGTGCTCTTTCCTCAGTTCAGGAGCGGAGTTCAGGTCTGGGTGGTCGGGGCTGGTTGAGCCCTTGCCCTATCTCTTAGGAGTGTGTGGCCTTTGCAAGCCACCTGATTGCACTAAGCTGCCACTTCCTTGGCTGTGGAGCGGGGGAGGATGTGCCCCCCATGGGCCATGTCAGATGCTGGCCCTCAGTGACAGGTGCTGGCCCCTGGTGAGCAGTAGGCTAGTTGAAGGCAGGATGGAGAAGTGGTTAGGACCTCTGAGATGGGAACCAGTAGATGTGAGTTGGAGTCCTGGCTCGGCAAACGATAAGCCCTGGAGAAACGTTAGCTCTTCCTTCACAGTGACCCATGTGATGAATTAGGGGGCTTGTCCTGGGGCACTTGGCTGCCACATAGATATGGGACCTGGACTCCCACTCTGTACCCATCTTGTGACATCAGAGCTGTATTTTCCCCTTTGAGGTCCTGGCCCTGGGTGTGCTCCTGCTTATCTCCTTCTTGGGGTGAACTGCATCCCATTTTCTCCAGGCTGAGAAAAAGGGGTGCCATCCAGGACCTCTGGGGCAAGGGCTTGGGAACCACTTCTGAGACTAGAGTGGGCCCTTATTAGGAGGCTTCTCTGGATCCAGAAGCAGAAGGCATGTGGGGACTGGGGAGAGCTTCCTTGGCCAAATAACCAACTTCCTCTCCTGGAAGCCAGGCCATTTCCCTTCTCCCTCCTCCTGATCTCCTCTTTGTCACGTCCATCCCCAGCTCATAGTGGCAGACAGGAAGGTGGCAGAAAAGGGTCACGTGGTGTGGGAAGTGGTGGGACAATGACAAGTTCAAATAACGTGTTCTGTGGTCTATAGAAGCATGCTCCATGGGCCCCATTTAAATGTTGATAATTATAGACATAGGGAAAGGAGGACTGGTCTTGGGGACAAGAGTCCTTGTTTGAAGCTCTGCCCCAACACTTAGGAGCTGTTTATTTTTGAGCAAATCGTTGGGTTTTTATGAGCCTCCATTTTCTGATCTGTAAAATGGGAAAAATAATGGTGATTCCTACCTCAAAGATTATACTGAGTAAATAAGATAATAACAGTGAGAGCACTTTGTAAATTGTAAATTACTACAGAAATGTCAGTGATTACCCTCCCTGCTACCCCTCCCCTCCGCTCCGCACAGAAAGGCAATGTAACGTACTTGTGGGCAGAATGCATGTTTTTGTGGCCTCCCACTTCCCCAGGAGGAATTCTCAGCTCACTGTCCTCCTGATCAGCTCTTCCCCGGCCCTGCCACTACATCTTTGTCACTGTTTTGCTCCTGCCTGATACACCTCCCCTTCTCTCTGTCTCTTCTACTTCTCCCTGTTCATCAGGGGACTACTCAGGTCCCGTCCTGTCTGAGGAGCCTGCTCTGGCCAGTCCAGCTTGGAGAGCCCCCCACCTCCCCTGAGCCCCTGGCCTCCCTGCCTGGATCACTCACATTTGCACTCAGTTTGGAATGCCACCTTCTGCAGGATCAGCCTTACCTCTTAAGCAATCTCGTAAGCTTTCACAGTACAGGATAGTATCTTATAGCTTTTCCTTCTGCTCTAGATGGTCCTGGAGGACAGAACTCACCTCTAATGATCTCTGCCTGCATCACCCCCCTGTCCAGCTCAAAGTGGCAGATAGGAGGATGGTTAATGAGCATCAGGGTGGTGTAGGAGGTGGTGGGGCAGTGCCAAGTTCAAACAGAGTTTTCTATGGATGTGCAGTGAATATTTGTTAAGCAGGTGAATGAATGAATGAATGAATGAACGAATGAATGAAGTGCAATCTCATGAGGGTAGGGACTATGCCTGCTTTGTGCACCATTATGATTCTAACTCCTGGCTCCAGGGCTTAGCCCACCCAGGCGCCCAATTACTCTCTGGTGAATGAATGAGTGAGTGATGAGTGAACGAAGTGTTGCAGAGAGCATATTAGGCTCAGAGCCACGACACCTGCAATGCTTCTGCTGTTCTATGATTGCTGACTACTTGTGTTTCCTCATCAAGGCTCCATTTTTTCCATCAGTAATAGGAAAATGTGCTGAGTCAAAGAAGCCCGATAAAAAAGGGTACATATAGAATAATTCCATTTATACAAAATTCTAGAAGCTGCTAGCTAACCTAGAGTGTCAGAAAGCAGATCAGCATTTGCCTGGGGCTGGGGGCAGGGAGGGGAAAGGAGGGATGGCCAAAGGGGCAAGGAAACTCTTTTAGGGGTGATGGTGATGTTTATCTTGGTTGTGGTGTTGGTTTCACAGGTGTATACGTATGTCTAAACCCATCAAGCTGCACAGTTTTAATCTAGTGTGCATCCATTCATCTCAATATGTATGTTAAAAAAAGGCAAATAAGCAAAAACAAAAACAAAAAATTTCAAACCGAAAACCCCACGAAATAAAAACGCACGGTCTGCCAGGGATTGTTCTAGGTTTTGATAAGGACCAAAGGAGGTAGAGCGATGCTTTGTAAAAGTGCATGGATCGTGCGGAAGGGGGGGATTCCTCTTCCGTAGCGCTGACCACAGTGCCGGACCATGCCCGCTCATGCTGCAACAGCCCCCGCCCCCAAATTGTTTAGAAAGAGTGAATGCACCCGAGAGCCAGGGCAGAGTGTGGCCCCCAGGGGCCAGCTGGGAGGCTGCACCCTGCAGAGCCGACAGTGGGGAGGCCGCCCTCTCTCAGAAGTATGGGCAACTTCCAGGCAGCCCCTGGCCACAGCAGGCCGGCTCCCTTCAGCTCTGGGCTGGCCATTCTGCCCATTTGGTGCTAGGAGAGAAGCGGAGGGTTGTGCTGGGAAATATCCGCTTCTTGGCTGAGGTGTCTCTCTGCTTTCAGTAGGCCGTGTGATGACCATTTCATGGGACCCAATATGGGAGCTGGTTCTGCCCCCGGGGCCTCCCTCCTCCACCCCACACAGGGCCCCTGGGAGGAGACGGACCTTCTGAGTGGGTGAGGGGGAGCTGCGGGGCAGGGGGCTCTGTGGGCCCGCTCTCATCATGCCAGGCAGGGTCCTGGGGCCTGCTCTGTCTGCAGACTGCGGGGTTCTTGGCGGCTTTCCCCGAGTCTCACATGTTTTCATCTGCCCGGCATTCGAAGGCTTCGATAGAATGACCAGAACTCAGGGGTGAGCTCTCACCCATAGCTGAAGTGATTGTTGCACTCAAGAGTCTTCTACGATGTCTACTTCTGCTCATCATCTCTGTGCTTGCCTGGCATGGTGCCAAGACGGCGCGTCAGGTTAGAGCAGCCCCTCCCGCCCCCGCCCCTCCCTGCGGGCCACTCTGCACAGCTCCTGCCATCTGCATGCCTCACTCCTGTCTTCACCTGATGGGGAAGCTCTCCTTAAGGAGGCCAGGTGATGGTACTCTGGCCCTCCGGAGAAGTCCCTAGACAAGGTTTTGGCACACCATTATTTGATCCACGAGCTTTGTCATCTTTGGGTCCCTCGGCACCTTTGTACGTGGGGGCAGCCTGGCCCAGTGCATCTTACACCTTCCTTCCGACTTTTGCTCAGTCCCCTTCCCCCAGAGCCAGGCAGGCCTGGGTCTGAATCTCAGCTCTGCACTCACCAGGCAGGTGGCCTTGGGCAAATCACCGTCTCTGTGAACTCTGCTTTCTTCCCCTCTAAATGGGTCTGAACTTACCCTGCCGCACACTCCTGTCCCCCACCCACCCCGAAGCCTTCCCTGGTCCCCTGGTATAGACCACAGTGACCCCAGCGGCTTCCCTGTGCTCCTCGCACCTGCTTGTACCCGGTCTGCGGCTGGGGTTTGTGGTGCTGATGGGCTCCTCCCTGACCAGGCTGGACGCCTTCTGCAGGCGGGGCCTCCTGGGAGCTCAATCCTGTGCCTCTCCCAGAGCAGATGTCTGTGGGGGAGCCGGGCTGTGCCTGGGCTCCTCAAGGTCACAGAAAGATGAGAGCAGTCCGTGTCCTGAGCTGCCCCCATGGCCTTTCCCCATCAGTCCCCCGGGTCGCTTAGCAACCCCAACACGCCCTACACATTCAGGTGAGGCTGCCGTCTCTCTGAGTCAGAGAATGGCTGAAAGAAGTTGTCACATAAAGAGAACTGTGCATGCTGCGAGGCAGGGTCCAGAGAGCCCCAGGGACAGGGAAGGCAGAGCTGCGCAGAGTGGGGCTCAGATGTCACGGGGGGGGGGCAGCAGGTGGGGAACGCGGAGGCAGGCAGGCGGGCCTGGCACAAGGGCTCCCACTGTCTGCTGCCGAGTGCATGAGGGGACAGGGAGGAAGGGGGGGTGGGGGAGGCCAACCTCAGTTCTACTCTTGGCTGGTCAGAAGAGGGCGGTGTCGCCCTGCTGGAAGCAGTGCCTGGTCCCTCTGTGTAAATCTCCACAGCACCCCCTCCTTCCATCTCTGGTGCTGCCTCCCTTCCCCTCTTCACCAACCAGACCTGGGTCTTGCTGATTCTCCCTCCAGGCTGGCTCTCTCCCCACCCTCTTCCTGGTCTCTGCCCTGCCCCCAGTCTGTGCCCCATGACATCCACTTATCCTGAACCATGGGCCTAGCCTCAGTCCGGTTCCCCCCACCACCCGTGAGAAGTTTGATTGTGTTCCTCCCCCGGCTCCCCCACAGACATCTGCTCTGGGAGAGGCACAGGACTGAGCCCCCAGGAGGCCCCGCCTGCAGAAGGCGTCCAGCCTGGTCAGGGAGGAGCCCATCAGTGGTAAGGATGTTGTTGCCCTACCCTTCAAAAGCCTCAGTTTCTCCAACTGGAAATAGTAAGATGGAGTCTCAGGCAGGACATGCTGGCTCAGCTGCCACCTGAGGCCTCCTATTCCTGTGGGGAGGTATCCCAGTACCCAGCCCTCCCAGCCTTCCTGAGTAGAAGGTAGGGGGTAGACATGGCAGCCTTGGAGGCATCAGACGGGTAGAGCTTGAAGCCAGGAGCAGTGTCCTGCCAGGACACCTGAACTGGGGAAAGGGAAGGCAGTCAGCAGGCTAGGGGTTGGAGTCCATAGGGAGTCAGCCCCCCAGTGAGCTGGAGGCAGGCTCTCCATCCTAGTGAAGAGCCCGGGCCCTGAGACAGACGGGAGAGCTCTCAATCCTGGCTCGGTCACTTCCTTTCTGTGTGACTGGGACAAATGGCCTTACGTGTACCTGCCTCATAAGTTCGTGGTGAGGAAGTGCCGCCATATTGGAAGCATGCAGCATGTATTAGGTGCTTGGCGGGTGCTGGTGGCTAGTATCACCGGGGTCAGGGATGGGGGTTGGTGGCCGTTTTTCCTTTCCCTCTTCTGGCACTGGTACAATCTGTATGTCATACTTCTACTGGGGCAGTGACCCAGCCTGTTGGGGCAAGCGTGCTGGTCAGGAAGGGGGAGGCTGCACATGACTCATATGGCCCGAACTCTCAGCCTCCTTGCTTGGGGTGGAGCTTCTTCCTCCTGTCCACTCCAGTCACCTCTCCTAGCCAAGTGTTTCCACACGGGATTTCAGCCTCACAGTGGCCCCGAGGCAGGGAGGGCTTTTTTAACAAATGGGGGACCCGAGGTCTAGAAAGTGTGTGACTGGCCAAAGGTCCTCTGGCCACAAAGTTATGAAGCTGTGACTCAAACTCAAGTTTTCTAGGTCCAAAACCAACATGCATCCCTCTCTCCGATAGCCCCACATTAGCACACCTGCTGCCATGTGTGGCCTATGCTCATTCAGCCAGGAACACACACACACACACACACACACTCGGATACACACAGGGCCACACCTGCATAGCTACTCACAGCCGGTCACAGACACATACTTGCTACCCATAAAATTACCCAGGCACCCAAACACATGGATAGACATGGGCTCATGCGCAAATATGCAGACACACATGAGCGGGCCTCCGTGCACAAACTTGCAGCCCTAGAAACCACCTACATCCACAGATGTTTCTGTTCCACGTGTGCCCTGACACTCCCTCTCCCATATAGTCTGTCTGTCTCTGGGAACAGGAGGAGGTTCTGTTACTTGGAGCAATTGAAGGAAGACAAGGAGGGCTGGAGGGGGCTCTGGAAGCCGGTCACATGGCGCTCTTCCTTGTGAGAGTGGGGTGGGCACAGCGTGGGCAGTCTGTCTCTCTCCCTGCGGGGACTGCTCATACACAGAGCTGTCTTCCTAACGAGGCAGAATGATATGGGCAGGAGCTCTTTCATTGAAAACCTGAGCAGCAACAATGCTGAAAGGAATGATGACAGGATAATTCATTCCAGCAGGAATATAAGGGCTTACAATTTAACTGTTATTAACCGTGGAGACTGGAACAGCCCCCCGCCCCGACATGGGGGGACATACTTTTACTCTGGAGCTCAGCTGGGAGGCAAGACTCCTGGACCTCTTGATTTTCTGCCCCATCGAGGCCCCAGGTTGCCTTCCTGTTTGCCCTGGAGTGAAGGATGCATCTGTCTCTGATGGTAACAAGTGCAGTTCCCAGGAACCAGGAAGAGATGGCACAGAAGTCTTGGGCCTGGGAGCCTTTCTGAATGTTCTGCCTATGCATGGTGCTGCTGGGGGCTGCTTTTGCCGATTCCCGCACTTTCTGTGATGTTGCTTCTGTTGGAGTCTGCCACTGAAATACCCTTTGGGCTTGGGAAGTGGAAAGCGCATTGTGGCTTTGGGCTGGCTCTGTCCAGAGCTCCGGGGGTAGGCAGGTCCTGGGGGAGGTGAGCAGCCTGGAAGTAAGACTGTAGAGAGCCGAGACTGAGGCCAGACACTCTCCACGCACTCACACCCTGCCCTGTCCTCAGATAGGTCCCTGTTCCTCGCCTCACTCTATTGTTTGTCGAGGGGCTTGGAAGGAGGCGCCACAGAGCATCCCTCTGGGCCAGTTCAACTGCGGGGTGTGAGTGGGGAGGGCCGGGTAAGTGTAACATGCTGGTACAACTTCTTCTGCTCTCCCCCCAGAAGGCGGGCTTTGTTTTTAGGCATTCCCAGGAGTATAGGAATGGATGGTTTTAGATAGAATTGCAAATAGGGAGCATTTCTATTTATCTCTCTACCTCCAGCATCCTTGCCCTCAGCCACCAATTGCCATTTGTTCAGCTGGAAGGAGCAGGATATGTGGGGTCAGTAGACCTGGTTCAAGTTTGCCTTTATCTCTCACCAGCTATGTACCTTTAAGAGAGTCATGTTAGCTTCCTAAGTTTTAGTTCCATTATCCATTAAAGTGGACAACAGACCCTCTGCCCCGCCTGCCCACCCCTATGCCCTTTGTGGCAGGGACTTGTGTCGAATGAATGTGCGTGTAGCATGTGGGAGATAACTAGGCATCAGAGTGCTCGTGAGAACCCAAGAGATGGAGACTCCCAGGCCTGGGCCAGAGCTATGCACCTGATGGAGAGCCTTTAGGATGACCCCGCCCCCCAGATCTTGTTGCGGCTCCTCACCGTCGTACAGCTCCACCACTCCTGAAGTATGTTTTCATTTGACCCTCACAACAGACCTAGGAGATGGGCAGAACTCTATTAGTGTCTCCCTTTTACAGATGGGGAAACTGAGGCCTAGAGAGGTAAGGGTAGTGAGTGGCAGTGCAGGAACTCAAGCCTCCTTTGTCTGGCTCGAGGCCTATGCCACTAGGCAGCCTCACCCATGGCGAGGGCCGCACTCCCTAAGCTTCCCGGATTGTCTCAATAGCATGCCACAACTCATCATTGATGAGTGCACCCGAACCTACCTGGTCCCCTCCCCGCACCCTCACCTCATCTTCCCGAGAGGCCGTGTACCATGTAACCATGAACAGCCGTGGTTACAAGCACAGCAGGCCTGGATCTGTAACTGACCAACTAGCCATTAAACTAGTCATTTGCTCTCTGGGCCTCAGTTTCTTCATCTGTAAAATGGGGAGGCTACCTAGATCATAGGGCTGTCAAGATGATTACTGGAGTGAGTGGCTGTCAAACACTTAGAACAGCACCGAACACCTGGTGGGTGCCACATAGAGGCTGGTTTTGTGGTGTTTAGGAGCCTGGGCCTGGCTGGCCTGGGATTAGCTGCCTTGCTGTGGCCTGGTTTTGAGGGCATAACCGGGGCCTTCCTTTGATTGTCTGAGCTCACACTGCCTTCTCCTTCCCTGAGTGTGTGCCCTGGTCTGGTTCCCTGTTCAAGTAGAGGTCCCCTTCTCCCCAGTCTTCACACCCCAATAGTTTCCAAATCCTGGGGATCTGCAGCCACGGGGCCCCACCTTCCTCCTCCCATGCTTCCCTCCTCCCGTGATGCCAGCCCGCTCAGGTGACACCTCTTGCCTGGATGGCGGCTTCCCCTGCTCTTCCTGTCCACCCCTACCCCATGTGGTTACCTGGGTGCTCCTCTTCACAGCCAGGTGGGTCCAGTCACCTCTGTATCAGGGCTCCAGGGGATCCCCATCTCTAAAGCTCCCCACTCCGCCCTGCCGGGCATGCATCCCACCCGTGCCTCTTTCTCTCCCATGCAATGGTGGGACCCTGGGTTCATCTAGGCTCCACAGCCAATTCAGGGGTCTGGGGATACATGTGGAACCCTTCGGGGAACAGGAGGGGAGGAGCAGTGTAGCCCCATTCCATCTGACTGCCAGCCGCCTCACCTTCTCCCTTGCCTTCCTTTCCCTGCCCAGAGCGCCCGGAGCAGGTCTTGTGGCTGAGTGTTGACACTGAACAGCAAAATGCCAAATGTCGGCCTCTTCCTTTTGCAAATATCCCCACCCTTGTGTTAATTTCTTGGGATCACCCCCCCCCCCCCAAGTACCACTCCCTAGCCACGTTCTAGGATGTATTAAGCTGTGTGTCTTTGGGCAAGTTGTTTAGCCTCTCTGTGCCTCAATTCCCTGATTTGTAAAGCAGGGATAATAATAGTGCTTACAGAGAGATTTGGGGGAAGAAGTCATGTCCTTGTATCATTCCAGTACCTAGTATGTTGCCTTGCACATAGAATAAACTCTGTAAATATTTGTTGAATAATTCATTGATTGGTACACAAGGCATTTTCCTTTCCCTCACATCCTAAAGCTGTGAGTGTTGTAAATATCTTAGCACAAGTGACTACACAAAGCACTTATGGTGGAATGGCAGGCATCTGCCTCTGTGGGCTGGGGTGGGCCAGGCAAGCTGCCTATGTGCCTGACAAAATACCACAGAGGCCATTGTCTATTCTCCTGGCCAAATTGGGGGCATTGAGCAGTGGGGCTCTGGGGCTTCCTTAAGCCTCAGGAAGGCTCTGGAATTTCTGGAGCAGAAATGGACATAGTGGGTAGAAATCTGGGGACAGCTAGGCCTTCTTCTGGTACAGAGAGAAGGCCTAAGCTTAAGTGAGGGATTGAAATTGGTGTTCTTGGAAGGCTCCAAGCAAATTGAGCTAGGAATGCAGACCATAAGAATAATGTGTCTCCCTAAGAGCATGCTGGGAAACAAGCCAACTTGGGGAGCTCATGCTGGTTGCCATGAATGCAATTGAATTTCCCCAGAATGCTTCTGGAACTCTAGGAGAAAGATGTTTGGGGCCCTTTGATAATGGATGGTAGTTAAGATCCAGTTGCAGAGACCGAAGTGTGGGCAAGAGGGGGAAATATGGCCAAGAACTCACCAGCAGGAGCAACGGAGAAGATGCTTCTTGGTCGGGCTGTGGGAGACTTATGCGCTCAGGCTAGGTCAGCTCTCCATGGCTGAGGGCATCTGCTGGTCTCAGGGCAGACAGGAGGACTGGCAGGAAGGAGCCTGCCTGATTGATGCCCGGGAGGCAGAAATCCTATCCTTCTGTGAAACAGGATCGCCCTTGCAGTGTCTGTGTCTGGAGGAAGCTTGAGTGAAAGGATCTGGCCAGGGTCAGTGGGCAGGGGGAAGGTGCAGGGCACCAGCAGCATCCTGGGCAAAGTGAACTTGGAAGTGGTGACCCTCCGCCCCCATGGCTGACAGTGCACAGATCAGATACTGACCCGGAGGCTGAATTAGTTGCTGGCGGGGGACATTTCTGAAAAGCCCCTGATGACATGTAGGCACAGAGGGTGACAGCGGTGGGCTTGTATCTCCCCATTGCTACCCCCAGCTTGTAGGATACCTTGTCTATAAATGGCTGATCAAGGCAGGCATGGTTTTGCTGGGCTCCTCAGTGACCCCTGCCATCGAGGTTCTTAGGACAGGTTCTTACGTGAGGTTTCCCCCCCATAGACCTGTGAGAAGGGCCAGGGTAGGGGAACAGCTGGGGATCTGGGGACTGCAAGAGCCTTGACCCTACTAACTGGGGAAGGGTGCTTTCTCTGACTCCACCAAATCCTTTCACTGGGAGAGCTCTAGCCTGGAGAAGAGAGGACCCCTCACCCCAATAGGGCCATGGCAGGGGAGAGGGAACCAGTCAGCTCCCTGCCCTCGCCATCCCAGGGGGCTTCATTTGGGTAGCAGCAAGAAGGCGAGGCACAGAGGTGGAATGAGGCTGAGTTGGTGTTAAAAGACTTGGTGTTGGGTTTTACATTTACTAGCCGCTCACCTGGAGCACATCCTTTCATCCCTCTGGGGGAACACCACACAATGGCTTTGCACACGGGTCCAAACCCAGGCTCAGCCACGAGCTGTGTGACCTTGGGCAAATGACCTAACCTCCTGAGCCTCCATTTCCTCATCTATAGACAGGGATGAGAATAATAGTACATCCTTCACAGTGTTGCTGTAAGATTTAACTGTATTAATACATGCGAAGCACATAGATCAACCAATGCCTGGCATGGTGAAATTGCCTACGGAAACAGTGGCTTTTGCTTTCAGGGATCCGTGGATGCACACAGTGCCTTTACTCCCAGAGAGGCTCTGCTCATGGGTATTTTGGGACATCTTGGCATCATAGAACTTCTGCTGTTCTTCATGGGGGGGCTGGCTCATTTTCCTATGTACAGAGCAGCCTAGTGCTTTGTGGGTCTCCGTCTTGGAGGGGAGTGGGTGCCCCACAGAGCCTGGTGACCTACCAGTTCCTTGAGTCAGGATCTGAGTTCTGGCTCAGCAAGTGTTTGTGGTCCACCAGGAATGCTCTGGCCCCACCACGGCTCAGCTCCCTGGGACAGGCAGCAGGGCCCACACAAAGGCTGTTCTCATCAATAGCTAATGAGCCCATCAATAAAGGATGCCCTGTCTGTTCCCTGTTGGCAATGTCCTCCCGGCCCCCTCAGCCTTTCCCTTCCTTGTTGCTTCCCCTTTGGTTATCCTTGTCGGGTGAGGAGTGGGTAAGAGACTAGGATCCCAGAGGGCAAGGGACCCAGGAGGCCTGGCATTTATCCTGCCACCCAGACAGCGGGCTGTGCCCAGGACTGCTCCCGGTCACCTCCTTCTCTCGCAGACCAGTACTGGAGGTCTGAGCAGCCCCTCAGGAGCAAGCCCGCTGGAGGCCTGGGAGCAGGCGACAGAGGGAGGAGCGGAGTGCGCTGAGATCAGCTCTGCTCACGGTTCTGCTTAGGTAGTTAATATGGATCAGAGTCATCATCCTAAAGCTGTGAGTGTTGTAAATATCTTAGCACAAGTGACTAAGCCAGGACCAGGAGGAGACGGTTCTCCCGGGCCAGATGAGTCACTTATTCAGTTTAAGGACACCAGCCTTTGTTGTGCCCTCATGTGTCCCGGGGCCAAGCTAGGGACCAGGACAGAGAGCGGGGTCCAGTGGTACTGCTGAGGCTATGCCCATGACATAACCTTGCAATGTGCCATCTCCTCCCTGTTTTCTAAGAATAGCTTTATTTAGGGGCGCCTGGGTGGCTGGGTCAGTTGAGTGTCCGATTCTTGGTTCGGCTCAGGTTGTGATCTCATGGGTCGTGGGATCGAGCCCTGTGCCGGGCTCCCTGGTCAGCGTGGAGTCTGCTTGAACATTCTCTCCCTCTGCCTCTCCCCCAAATCACGCTCACACGTGGGCGCTCTCTCGCTCTCGCAAATAAATACATCTTTAAAAAATAAAAAAAAAGCTTTATTTAGATAATTGGCATACAGCAAACTGCACATATTACAAGTGTACCATCCGATACTTCCTGACATAAGTATATACCCATGAAACCATCACAAACATTCAAGTTAGTGAACATCTCTCTCATCCCAAAAGTTTCTTTCATTTCTTTTGTAATTTCTCCTTCCTTCCTCTCATCCCCGTTCACGGGGAACTACAGATCTGTTTTCTGTCACTGTAGATTAGTTGGCACTTTCTAGTGTTATATAAATAGAATCACACAAATGGAATCATACAGTATGTACTCTTTTCCTGTCGGGCTCTTTTCACTGGGCAGAATCATTTTAAGATGCATCCGTGTTGTTGCATGTATCAATAGCTCATTGCCTTTGTATTGCTGTGTAGTATTCCATGCTGCAACTATCATACAAATTGTTCATCCCTTCATTTGTTGTTGGACGTTTGAGTTGTTTCCAGTTTGGGGCTATTACAAATAAAGCTGTTATGAACATTCACGCCCTAGTCTTTGTATGAACTTATGCTTTTGTTTCTGTAGGGGTGGAATGGTCCCCAGATTGGCTGAATCTTTCGGAATCTCTCCAGGATGCTCCTGGCTTCTGGGAAAGGGTATTTTTGTTTTCTCAAAGAGAAAGCAGGTGGACAAGGACAGGTACCCTGAGGACAAACAGAAGAGGTTGCGGGGGAGGGGAGATGCTTTGTAAGTGACCACAGCTAAACACTGTTTTCCTTGAGCCAGGAGGAGATGGTTTTTTACAATGTCACTACCAGGGCTGAGCAGCTAGTCATCAGCTTTGACCTCTGGGCTGCTGTCCTGGGGCACAGCTGTGGCCAAAGAGGCCTGGTCCAGCATCCTGGGCACCAAAGGGGTATGTGGGCCTGGGAGAGATGCTAACACGGGGCTCTGGATGCCGGGGCAGTTGGGTGGGTGGTGGGCACTGGTGTCGGCACTGGGCCATGCCTAAGTGCAGAGAGCAAACTCTCCCTGCCTCTTGGAGCCAGACCTCCTGCCACACTTGGCACACAGTGCCATTTGGTGCCAAGTATCCCCTTCCTTTTTACCAGCCAGCCCTGAGTCTGCTCAGGAACTGCTGGCCTGGGATACTGGGGTGCTCCCTTCCATCTGGGTAGTGGGGCTCAGCCTGGCTGGGGCTCGGCCCTCCTTACCCTGGGGGGTCTGAGAAGTGGCGTCCAGAAACCAGAGTCAGTCTCAGAGGCATGGAGATGGAGGCCCCCTGGCTTCTCAGCACCTCCAGTGACTTACCAATTGGTTACATAGTCCATTTAGCCAACAACCAGTTATTGGGCACAGGAACTGTGCTGGGTGCTTGGGTTACCGAGGGGACAAATGTGAACACCTTTCAAGGTGCTCATGTCCAGAGGGCAGCCCAACAAGATGCCAGAGGCAAGTTCACCACCAGTAAATGAGTGCCACTTTGCAGACAAGCTCTGGGGCCGTGGGGGACCTACCTAGCTTGAAGGTCCGATTCCTCTGGGCTGAGACCTGAAGCATGGGGGGGTAATCTGCAGAGCAGAGGAGTGGAAGGGGTCCTGAGAGGGAGGGGTGTCTGCACATGGTAGGGCCCAGCTCTGTGTGAGTCCAGGATGGTCTCTCCCACCCCTGCAGCCCCACATCCTGCTGTCTGCCAGGCGATGTGTGCCTAGGGTGCTCTTCAGAGAAGACTGCGCCCCCTCACCCCACCCTGCTGCTCGGCAGCCCGTAGGCAAGATGGGGTGATGGGCGTCATGGCTAAAGAATAGCTGGGCGAGAAGCAGGGCTTTCTAAGGGTAGAAAAAACAAGACTCTCCTGATGGCTATAAAACCATAAAAAATTCGCCTTTCTCATTTCTTTTCTCTTCCTGACATTGCTTGTCTTCTCTACTCTCATTGGCACAGCAACCTGTCATTCTTATCATTCTTGCCAAAAGAGTCCACTGAGAAGTTCAAATATATTTGAGCTGCATGTGCAAAAGTCACGGTGGACACAAGGTGCAGGAAACAGAGCTTGGAACTGGTTACAAGAACTCACAGAACAACAAGAATATTCACAGCAGCTACCATCTATGGAGCATCTGCTCTGTGCCAGGTACAGGGCCTTAGCTATCGTATCTCATTCCATCCCCCCAGCAATAGCAGTCGGTACTATTAGTATCTCAAGTTTGGGGAAACTGAGTCATGGGGAGGTTTGCTCGCTATCATGTAGTTCCTGAGATGGTGGAGCTGAAATGTGAACCCAGGCGTGTAGGCTTGACCTGTGTGTTAAAAGTGGGTGCACCGTGTGGGGCGGCCGGTGGGCATGGGCTCTATGTGGGACTCCCCGTGCCCGAGGAAGTCAGTGAGGGCTCGCTGGGGAGGCAGCGAAGGGGAGAAAGCACGCAGAGAGGACCTTTCAGTGTGGTAGTGTGAAGGTCCAGGAGAGCGATCATCTGAACACTGGAGTGTGAGGAAGACAGGGGGCCACACAGGCCGCAGAGTGATGGTGTGCACCGCTCACCAACTGGGGCACCTACTGGTGGTTTCCTCCTGCGGAACCTGAGGCTGGGTGACAGGGAGGAGGAAGGAGCTGAGGCCCCAGACCCAAGGCATTGACAATTCATAGTGGGATTTCCCCCACCCCTCCTCTTCATCATATTACTCCAACCCTTTCTTTCTTCAAAGGAAATTCTGCATGAAGGTTCAATATGTAAAACAGATAGAGGGAAGCTATTCTCCTTGAGGTGGGGGTGGAGGGGATTCTGAGCCCTACCTGCTGGGCCCTTAGTTCCCTGTTCCTTGGGGCCTCTTCAGATCCTCAAAACACAGTCTGACACCCACTGGCTCAGGTGAGTACTTTCCAGTACTGCCCAGTTGAGGTCTGACCTGCCTGGTCGCCCTGGTCACCCCTCCTGGATATGTCCTTTGGCCCCCTTCTCCCCCGCGTGCAGGCAAGTGACACAGTCCAATTTGGTCCTTGCCCAAGAACCTGATCTCCTTGTTCTCCACTCTGACCTCTGGCTCTATTACCAGCAGCAGCCGGGAGCAGGGCCTGAGGCCTGGCGCTTCCATCTGACCAACTGGACACTGAACCATGAAAAACGAACTCCCCTATCAGGTCCCGGGGCCTCTCAGACTTCGGCCTGGGCTCACCCTTCTGACCTAAACTCCTGCACTCCAGTTTCTGGGACAAAGGATGAGCAGAGCTGTGCTCACCTCGGGGGAGTCCCCATAACCCCAACTGTCTACAGTGGGACTGGACTTGGTGGGGAGAGGTGGCCTGGAGGCAGGGGCAGTGTGAGTCAAGGGTGGAAGTGAATAGGAGCTGCTTTCTGCAGGTCAGGGAACAAACTACCATCCAGTCTGAACAGCTCAGGCTCACATTTCTGTAGTGCGGACCTGCCCCGTCTCTCAGCACCTGAAGACATTCGCGGTGTAAGCTGGTTCTCCTCACATGAGCATGTGATTGCTGCACACGTAAGGCATGCCGGGTACCGTGCTCAATGGTGGAGACAGAGATGTAGTGGGCGTGGGGGGCAAAAAGCAAAAAGGTGTAGGTCCATGGACATCTCAAGAACCACCTTACAGAATGCCCCATAGGACGGGATGAGTATTGCATGCACAGCCCCCAGCTCTGAGCCTGTGGCCCGAGAAAATAATGGAAGCATTTGCAACCAGATCACAGAGGAGGGAACACTTAGGTTAGGGTGGAGGAGGGAGATTAGCAAAGGGAGGAGGAGGGGAAGATCTTGTCTCTTAGGAGCAGCTTGAACTGAGTCTTGTAGGATAAATGGGATGTCTCAAAGCAGAGAAGAGGTTTGGTTCATGGAGCAGAAGGGATATGGAAAAGGGGGCATTCCAGGCGTGAGTAAAAATAGCCTGTGTAAGGGAAGGCACAGGTGTGTGTGAAAGCCTCGTTTACCTGGCAAACTCCAAACTCAGGAATGTCCTGCCTGCAGGATGTCAGGGCCCCTTCAATGCTACAGTGTATAGTGGGGAGCTGCTTTGGACTCAGGCCAGGCTCAAATTCTAGGGGTGTGGCCTCGGGGCATGTGATCTTTCTGAGTCTCAGTTCCCCACCTGCAGAGGGAGTTGGCTGTTTACCTTCCTAGCCTGTTGAGATTCAGGGGCCACATGAAATAATGCAGCCACAGGACAGGGCCCACGAGACTTTGCTCCTATCTCTTCGATGAGGTGCAGAACATGAGACTCGGAATTCTGGAATTAGGAAGTTTCAGGAGTGGTCTGCTCCAGGCTTTTGTCAATGCAGGGAGCCCCTCCACTGCTGTAGAGGGACGTCCGGACTCTGCATGGCACTTCTGGCCTCATGCAAGGGTCACTGGCCCACCACAACCCTGACTATAACTATCTATTGGCTCACTCTGACCCTGTTCCAGGGGAGGGGTAAAAAGGGGAAGAGAGTGATTAGGAATAGTGACCCCTGGCTCATAGATGTAGAGACTCGGAAAGGGACTTGGAAATCACTGATCCTAACCTGAATTATACAGAGGCTGAGGGGCTGTGATTGGCCCAAGGTCCCCCAGGGACTTACTCATAGGTCTCCTGACTTTCCCTTTGGCTGAGCTGGCTCCACTCAGTGACATCTCAGTGACCTGACCAATCCCTCCAGGTTCTGCCCCCTGCCTCCCCCTGGCAACCCCCCTCCTGGGGGATCTAGGGCTGGGTGCTTGGAGGGTCCTGCACTGCATGTCATTCAAATTTTTGTGACTGTCTGGAACCCTGGAAGCATGGGATGGCCCAGGCAGGACTGAGAGCTGTGCCTGGAGCCTTGTCCCAGCATGCTCAGAGACACTTGGGCAGAAGGGGCAGACTGGGGCAGGCTGGTGGGACTAAACCCAGCGACTGGGGTGGGGTAGTCTGGCAGTAGTTTCAGGAAGGATGTCGTGTTGAAGAAGCCAAAGCTGCAGCCGAGGAGTTGGTGTTGGAGGCTGGGCAGAGGCGGCAAGGCCTCACCGCAGAGCAGGGCCCAGAGACCCCCGTGGGGTCCTGACATAGGTGCAGCTGCTAGGCAAGGGTTGGCATGGAGGCATCTCTTGTTCCCGATCCGGAGGGCCAAGGATTGGCAAGAGCAAGGCAGAACCCCATCCTGGAGGAAGGGGCCACTGGCCAGTTTCCTGGTGGAGGCAGCTAGTAGATCTGGTGGCCTAGCTGTGGGGAGGGAGGTTATAAACGCTGGGCGCCATGCAGATCACCAGAGGCTGGCACAGGAAGGGCGAGCCTCCAGACCAGGGCTCACGGTGGCATCGGATTAGACGAGTGGCTGGATGACTCGGCTGCTCAACCTGCTGGGGGACCTTGGGCGATTCCTTTACCCTCCGCGGGCCTCAGTTTTCCATCTGCAAACCGAGGGTGATCATAAGGTAAAATTATGCCTTCTTCCCAGGTTCTTTGAGGGTTAAAATAAAAGCGACGTGACATTGTACTGAAGTGAGGAGCAGAGCTGCCTCTGTCTCATCGTGAGGTCCTTGCATCCCCGAGGCCCCAGTGCAGCGACCTGGCCTCTGGCTTCCTCTGGGTCCCCCAGCACTCAGGCCGGGGCTTTGGCCCCCGTGCAGCCTCAGTGAGAGGATAGGCTGCAGCCAAGGCCAGCCTGCGGGGCCCTGGCAGCAGGCGAGGTTGCAAGGAAGGAACAGCCCGGTGATGGATGAAGCTGCCAGCCTTCTGAGCAATTTGCATAAAAACAAAGACAGCTCCAGAGGCATGAAATATTGATGCCCTGAGACTTTCCAGAGTGGCGTTTTGGTCTGGCTCAGCGAGGGCCTGGCTCCTGGTCCCCCTGGTAATGGCGCCTCCTGCCTTTTGAGGTTGATTCCAAGGGGCTGCAGGAAGGGAGAGTGGGCCAGTGGAGAGGGCCACCTGCAAGTCCTTGTGGACCTACAGGAGTCTCGGGTTTCAGGTGATACTGACTTTAATCAAACTGGGTTGGAAAAAAACACATTGGATCAGGTTCTGAGTGGCTCAGTTTCTTGTGTGATGAAGGCAGATGGGAGCTCAGTCCCCTCAGCAGGCCTCGCTTCCCTCCTTGACCCTCACGAAGCAACCCACTGACCAACTGGCAACCTTTCAAGAGTGACAGGGTGGGGAGGGAGGAGGCCCAGCTCTGAGGAAGCACTAAGATGGGGAGGTGTGACTGTGGGGGCTACATGTTCATCAGTGTCCTGGGGGGGCACTACTAAAAAAATGCCCACGGAGTCTTGTAAGACAGCCCTCAGTGCCATCCTTCACAGATCCCTCTTCTAACACTGAAGCCGTGAGCAAGGTTGGTGGCCAAGTGCAGCCGCCTCACCCTCAAATCTCAGGTGGAGAGGGGAAGGTGCTTTACACAGACACAGCATTTTGGGTCTCTGTCCCCAGGGCAGGGCCAAGACTCTGTTTATCTCTAATTTGGCTTCCCCCAGGAGGTGGGGGTGGTAATACAAAATCTGAGCTCTCTTTTCAGCTCTGTCCCCGCAGGCGCTGCCTTCTGGCCCAGACTCCCTCCATCTCCATCTGCCAAAGGAGTGCGAACATTCAGCTCCAGCCAGATTCCTACCGCCAGAGCAGGCCCGTCCTAATAGGTCTGTCCGTGTGAGCGCCTCTAGGCCGTGGGCCAAGGCTTAGTCATCTCTGCATCCTCAGCTCCTGGCACACAGAAGGCACCTGAAAAATGTTTGATGAAATTAACAGTCTTGGAGCGCAGGGCGGGGCAGGGCCCAGGGCTGACCAATAGGATGAAGGGAGCCTCTGCATCCTTTTGGCTAGGGGTCCCACCTTTCATCAGAGCTACAGTTGGCCAGCATTTAGGGCTGGGATGTGTATGTGTGTGCTTAAAATTTTATTTAAAAAGCAATACATACTCACAATAGAAAAATTGAAGAGCATAACGAAGACAATTACCATGTTCTCAATTAGTTCAGTCATTTCTTAACATTCTTCTTCTAAATATGGTTGACTTGGCTGGGGTGAAAAGTACCCCCCTCCCCCATTCTGTGAGCCGGTGATGCCAACCCTGCACCCACCTGCCCACCCCTTGGCTCAGGAAACAACTCCCTTGGCTTGGTATTTCCCACTCCATTCGTTTAAAATTAGAATGGTTTGGCCATTCTGGGTGGGTCCAGCCCCCTGTGAGTGGGCTGAAGAGCCCAGATCCATTTGGGTCACTCCAGCACAGGCAGCACCCCATCTGATCAGGGCCAGGATGCTGACTGATTCCTCACTCAAATTGGAGTGTGGAGGAGGGGAGTGGGGGAGGGGGAGCCCGCTAAATAGAAGGTGGTCCTGCTGGGTAGGAAAGACTGTTAACCTAGGGCCTTCTCTGAGACCAGAGGTTTAGCATCCACCTTCTGAGTGCTTACTGTGTGTTCCACGCTGTTCTAAGCACTTTGCAAATGTTAAGTTATTTAATACCTCATAAACACTCTTCACTTACGTTTTTATTTACTTGACAAATTGTTATTGAGCATCGCTATTGACGTAAAGTTAGAGACTTGGGGTCATTCTTGACTCCCTCCCAGGCCCCATTCTCTATATCCTTCGTCTCTGCCCCACCTCCCCTTCTTCTGCTGGCCACGGGTGCTTCGAAGGGACTTTTGTACAGGTGCCTTTTCCTGCAGTCTTTTCTCCACACAGCAACCTGAGTGATTGTTCCAGTATGCAAATCACATCTGTCACTCCCCTCCTCAAAACTCTTCAATGACTGACCATCTGCTATGGTGCAAAATTGAAACTCCTTTCATGGTGTACGTGGCTGGTTGTCCCTGAATATTGGTTCTCCCTTCTTGCTTAAGCCCATCATTTTTGATGAGGTGGGAGTTTGCAAGAACAAAGACCGCATTTTCCAACTGCCCTCATCACTGGGTGTTGTCAAGTGACTGAGGCGGGAGTAAGTGAGGTGTTACCTGGCAGCTTGCTGGACATCTTGTTTTATGAGTTGGCATTCACACACTCTCTGCTCTCTTCTTTGTTTATTTTTAAATCTCTGCCAGCTGGAATAAGGTGTCCTTTCTTGATCCTGAGGTCAAGTCCATGCACAGGGATGCGACAAGGTAGAAGGAGACTGGCTCCCTGACAGTAGAATCCAGTCCAGCTCTGGATCACAAATCTGGCCTTTATGCTAGAGAAAAATAATATTTTATCTTGCTTAAGTCACTTTTTTTTGTCACTTGCAGTCAAACCCAACCCAGCATAGAAGACCAGTCCCACCTCATTTTGCTTCCCAACCTTTCTGTGTAGGACCTTCAACGCTGCCAGGATGACATGCCCCCAGACTCTGCCCAGTCCCCTTCACCTGGGATGATTCTCTGGCCCCATTCCCTGGGACCTCGTGCACTTGGCAAACTCTTGGGTCATTTGAGACCAGCCATGGCATCACCTTCTTTTCAGAGCTTTCTCCTGCTCATACATGGTCACTCAGGCCCTCCTTCCCCTGTGCTCCTATGGAACCAGGTCTATTCCTGCATTGAGCACTTGGTCATGTTGTAATTATGTCCCCTCTTCCTATGTCCAAGGACAATATCTGATTCATCTTTACATTATCTCCAACTAGCATGCTATTTGGCAAACAATAAGCTTCTAAGCAATTCTTGCTGAATAAATGAAAATGGGTTTCGGGGAAGGACCAGAGTTGGTGGGACCCCAGGACAGGCACAAGTCTCTGTCACCTGAAAACCCTGCTCCTTGAGTTTGAATTATATCCATGCAGCTATAGAATGGTCTAGAAGGAAGCTCCTGAAAGTGCAACCTGAAATTCTCTGCTTTGAGGACAGTCTCATCACTTCCAGCCTCTCTGGGTCATGCAGTCTGTGGTACATAGGCCAAGGCCCCTTCAGCCCTGGCTACTCTTAGAAAGAGCAGCAACAAGAGGGGTGGGGCAGAGAGCCCAGCAGCCCAGGCTATCCCCCAGAATGGTAGATCGGGGCAGGGAACACGCTGCTCTCTCCACACCAGGCTGTGTGTGTGCTGGTGGGGCAGGAGGGAGCTGTGTGGGGAGGAACTAGACAAGGACTTCAAGGAGTCAGCCAGGGGCTGCTGACTCAGAATCTGGGGTCTGGGATCTGGCACAGGAACATGAGGGTCAATCATAGGGTCCAAGAGGCACAGGGGACACCTGATTCTGCATCAAGGCCCTGCCGGGTTGGGAGGAAGCAGAGCAGTAGCAGGGGAAGAGCATTCATCTGGAGTCAGACGAATTCGAATCAAGCCCCTTGATCTCAATTTACCGAAATCCTTCAGTTTCAGTTTCCTCATTTGTGAAGTAGGGAAGTCCATGTCAAGTCCTAATTTGAAGTTGCTGTGAGACAAATGAGACAATATGCATTCAAGTACTTTCAAACTAAAAAAGTATCCCAACAGTGCTAGTGGGGTCATTCCCTTAAGAGATACATGGGGACAGGAACAAGGGGCTTATGGTAGATTGTGTCATTGGCGTCATTCTATACTCTTGTCTATATTCATACCCTTTGTCATGTGACTTTGTAGTTCCTCCTATTCCTTGACTTTGGATTCAGCTATGTGTCTTCTTGGAAAAGGAAGAATAGAAGGAAGTAGATGTGACAGTGTGCCTTAGGATTCTTAGGGGTTTCTTCTTGGTTTCTTGCAGCTCCAGTGTCTTGAGATGAACATGCCTCTGCTAGTTGAAGGGAGTGAGAGCCATGAAGACCAGAGCTGCCTCAGCCAAGCCCAACTTAGAGCAGATGATTCCCAGGAGACCCCCTAGATATAGGAACAGGCCTGACCAAGATTAGCTGACCCAAAGATGCATGACAAATCATAAATGATCATGGTTTCAAGCCCGAGTTTGAGGGTTGTCTGTGATGTTACCATATCTAACTGACACAGTGCCCCTCTAATTCCCAAACGTGGCAAACAGGTAATGCTCAAACTACATGGCCAATATATGATGGATCAGAGCAGAGACATGAAGATAATATTAAAGGAAGAGAATGCCAACAAGACCGAAAAGACTTGGTGGGAAATGAATTAACACACATACAAAGAAAGTGTCAGTCAGAAGAGAAATTAGTCAGAAACTGAAGCAGAAGGGACAATCAGTCAGATAAAAGCAACAGAGTCCCTCTAATCCCTATCTGGGTAGAACTTGTCTCACAGGTGTTGAGGGGAGCCAGTCTGCTGACAGGTGAGCCCCAGTTATAGAGATGGTCATGGCAAGGTAGGAGAGCCTGATGCCATTAAACAATCAAATAATTTAATTAACTCATCATAGCCAATTCCTCAATGTTTCTATAATTTGGCTCCCATGGAGAAGTTGTCGTCAGCTTAAGTAAATTTCCAATCCACTTGACAGTTACATTTCTCACTGTGATTTAATTGAAATTCTGGTCTCATTCCTTGATCTTCATATAAGGTTTGTTAGTGTACATCAGTATTCTCAAATCTGACCAAATTTCATTTGGGATCCTGATAGAATTTGAGTTTATCAGTCTGTAAGAATGAAGATTAGAATTGTGTTGGTAGAAAGCTCATCAGAATAAAAGCTGCCCTCTGATGTCCAGCCAGCTGGCCTCATGTAGCTTCTGCATTAATATCCACCTTTCTTTCCAATTCTATGGTTAATGTTGTTATCTAGGTATATACAAATCTCCAATGAGATCAGGGGAGTGACTGCTCTTGGTTGGTAGGAAAAGTTGGAGGAGGGAGGCACTTAGCTTGATCTACAGATTCAAAGACCCACTATATAATGGTATCTTTCCAGTCCCCTGAATCTTACTTAGAAAGATAATCCTGGGATGGTAATTTACAAAGTCCAGGCCATCTAGTTCAATGTTCATTCTTTATGGAATTGGACACTCAGGCCCAGAGAGTTGGTATAAGTTGTCCAAATTCACATAGTCCCCTGAATCCTTCATACAGGAGGATTCTATTTGGGAGAACCACAGATTTGTTTTTCTTGTGGTGTGGCTGATTCAACAGGGATCTGGCATGCTGGCCTGAGTGCATCTCTCAGGGCAGAATCCATGCCTGTGTTTAACACCAAGAACCTTCTATTTTGTATGTCTGTTGTGGTCTCAACATGTGTTGCTGACTGGCTGAGGTTTGGGGTGGGGGAATGGTCCATAGACCCTGTTCCTCAGTCTTGGGTTTGGCTGGCTAGGGCTTCCCATCTGCCATTCATTCTCTCAAGCTGTGATCTTGGCAGCACCAATCCACTTACTTGTGCTTCATTACCTGTACTCTCTTTGCAACTGGTCACACTCCCAGAAGGTAATAAGAAAAGCTTTCCTGATTGAGGAGCCATGGGGATTTTTCAACCCTTTGTGTTTTCTACCTTACTTCTTCTCCACACATATATTTACTCTTGGCACTAATGTTGACTGAACCCTGAAAAATCTGGAAAGTTTTCCATAGGGGAGCAAGGGAATGATCTTGAGCCAAATGATAGAAACATTGAGAAATTGGCTAAGATGAGTTAAAGCATTTGATTGTTTAATGGCATCAGGCTCTCTTACCCTGCCATGACCATCTCTACTTGGGGTTCACCTGTCAGCCGGCCTCAGTATCATGTAGGGAGAGCACAGGGTTCAGAGCTAGGAAGCCTGAGTCCTGGGGCTCAGGCTCTGGGATCATCTGATTTCTTTGGGACCCAGATTATTCCTCTGAAAGATGAAAATGTTGTACTACTTTACTGCTTCTAGCACTAATATTCTGGTTTCATTTTGAACTCACAAAAATTTCTTGTCTGCAGAATTGAAAAACCAAACATTTCTTCCCGATTAAGTGAACTCTGTCCTTGGTGCTGAATCTTGGATCTTGTATTATCAGTTAGCTTCAGGATAGAGGAGTTTCACAGAACATGGGCACCATTGGCATTTTGGACAACTATTAGGATTTGGATTTTAAAATATTGCTCCAGTAAGCAGGTAATAGACCTGAGGCTTGAAGATTTTTCATAAACCTTTTGTTACAGAATTTGGTCTGTACTCTCCAGGCCTGCAGGATGATTTGGCGAAATGTCTCCCACAAACAGTCTGTATTTTGATGGTATGACCATATATATCCTGAATTTTCTGGTACTGTTCTAACTTCAAACATGCTATCACATGGTTTTCATAAATCATTGCAATGTCCCTGAAATTCTAATATTTGCCACCTAGACCATACCTCTAGACTGTCTCTTCTTTATGGAAGTATTTTAATAAGCTTTTGTCCAGTGATATGTCTAGATTTCTGGCTTTAAAATATCACCTTGGCATAGATATTATCTGTCTGATATCTCTTGTGTTGAGATTGTAAAGCCTCTAGATGAAGAATTGCCAGGATTCTTCTTTTTCATAAAAAATTTATGTGGAAGGCATACCAAGGTTATGATGTGAGCTCCCATTCTCTGGACAAGAAAGCAAAGAAATAAGCATTTCTGCATGTGTCATGCCTGCTCAATACCACACAAGAACTAACAAGGATAAAACATAAGACAAGTGATATTTTGGGTGTCTACACAGCAGCAGAGGGCCTGGGGGATTATTCCCCCACCCCTACTTATCTGACCAGTTGCTTTGACAGGGTTGACACAATAGTGGTGACAGAATGGAGACTGGTGATTAATGAATCAGGCTTCTAATGCTGGGTGGAGAAGCCGGACAATGGCAGGAGGCCAGTGATGGCCCACAAGGAACCTGTGGGTCTGTTAGGAATGTTTCTCAAAGCCATGTGAAAAAGGGTCCCATCTCAGGTACCTTGGCATTCATCAAAAGCTCTGGCTCCCTGCCTCCCTTGAGATTGAGTTTCCTCACTCTCAATGTTGGAGAACCCAATTCAAAGCTGATACTGGATATTTAATTCAGGAAGTATTTACGAGCACTTACCCTGTATCTATCATGTGCTTTGACCATGAGGTAGGTGGAAGCTGAGGGCCTACTGGCAGTGAGGGCTGCAGTGGGCAGGAACTACCATAAAGTGGGTGGTGGAGGGCTGAGAGGTAAGAGAAGGAGGATTGCCTGGAAACCTCAGGAAGGGAAGCAGTGGTATGGGATTACCAGTATGGATTCTAGAGCCAGTGAGTCCCAGATTCAAGGACCAACTTAGCTGCTTAATAGGTAGCTTTGTGACCCTGGGAAGGTCAGTTGACTCCTCCTAAGCCAGAAACATTAATTTATAAAAGAGGTCGAGTAAACCCAACAATCCCTTACCTCATGGGATTGTTGTTGGAATTAAAGAAGATAATTTGTATAAAGAGTTTAGTTCAGTGCCCATGAGTGCTTAATAAAAGATCTTCTTTATTACCTATGTATGATGTACATATGTGTGAATTGCTTGATAACAGTAACCAAGTAACTTAACATTTATCTTATCTGTCATCTCCCTCCTGCCTCCTTGAACTGTGAGGTTTTTGCATTTAGTCTTGCAGTTTGTGCTCTCTCTCAAGGATACATTAGCAATCTTGTCACATTGTCATCTTGCAGGTGATTGCAGATGGATTTTTTGGTCTCACCTGGCGTAGACTGAGTTGTTGGCTCTGTGCCTGGAAGGTTACCTGGGCTCTCAGTGTCGGGGCTATCTCAATATCCATTCCCTGGCAGTCCTCAGGGATGTCTCCCATCCTCTGTGAATCTTGACAACTCCTAATGCCTTGGCCAAACATTCACATTTCCTAATTGCCTTCAGGATATAAGTCAAAGGGGCCAGCTAGTTATGAAACAGCTCCTAAAAGGCCTCTTTAATTATTTCCTATCCTGATCAAGTATGGTTTTTCATCCTTCTATCAAACAAGGCACCCTAATTATATGATTATAGTTGATCTTTTAAAATAAAGACAGTAGTTAAAAAATTCTTTGTCTTCTCATTGTCTCCTGTTATTCTGTCACTCAGTTAGGTGGAAGAGGGTGGCGGCAAGGGGTGGGGGGTGTGACCTTCCCTTCTTTCTCCTCGTTTTCCTTTTATACATGGGGAATGTTTCTACCTTTCCCTGGCAAGACCTTCCCTCCTTCTTGCACCATCTTTTATCATTACACAACTGAGTATATGTTTCTTTTCTTTGGCTCTTCTGGTCTGATGAAAAATTCAGCAATTCTATTGGATTTTCAGATCCTTCAGGCACCCTCTGTTAGCTTTAGACAGTATCACCCAGACCTAGAATTGGTACTGCATCGATGCAGCCAATAACAACGAACAAAACAAATACTAGTAGTTACAAATACAAAGTCATGCTAATTGTTCTGGTTACTCCTTCTTGCTCTCCTTTGCTGGTTGCTCCTGGGCTTCCCGAACTCTTAATGTGGGAGAGACCCAGGGTTCAGCCCTTGACCTCCTCTTTTCCATCTACCTTTGTTCCCTTGGTGATGTCATCTAATCTTATGCTTTAAATACCTTCTACATGCTGGTGACTCCAAAACTACTTCAGCCCAGACTTCTCTCTTGAACTCCAGGCTTGTATATCTAACTGCCTCCCCTGTATCTCTGCTCATTGCCTAACAGGCATTTTAAACCTAACTTGTCCAAAATGGATCTTCTGATATTCTTATCAAACCAGCTTTTTTTGGTGCTCTGGTGCTCTCCTTGACTCCTCATTCTTTCACTTTCTACATCCAATCTATGGCAAGTCATATTGCTCTACTTATAAAATATATCTGGAATTTGACCTCATATTGCCCCTTGCACTGTTCTACTTTAGGTCTAGCCATTATGATCCTTCACTTGGATTATCCCTGTAGCTTCCTGGCTGATGTCCCTGCATTAGCTCTCCATCCCCCACAGTATATTCTCCTCCAAACAGCACCAAGGTGATCCTCTAAAAACATAACTCATGTCTTCAAACCTCACATACCAGAGTATAGGTCATAATCCTTTCAATGGCTGTGAATGATCCAGTCCCTACTACTTCTCTTCTCCAGAGCTCTCCCTCTTGCTCACTCTGTTTCTCATCGACCTTCTTGCTATTCCTTAGACAAGGCCACGTGCACTCACCTCAAGGCCTTTGTACTCACCCTCCCCCACCCATATCTGCACTTCCATCAGGCCCTCCCTGGTTGCCTACCTAAGATTGCAGCCCCCACCACAGCCTAGCCCTCCTCGCTACTTTATTCATCTCCTTAGCATTTATCATATTTACCTTCTTACATCCATTTCTGCCACTCCATGGGGGCAGGAACACTTCTTTGCTTTGACAGCTAGATCCCAAGTCCTGACACAGAGAAGGCAGTCAGTAGATAATTGTATGTTCATTAACTCCCTTAGTTCCCACAATTATGAGTCCTGATTTGTACATGAGGAAACTGAGGCACAAATAGGTTAAGTAAATGGCCCAGCATCACACAGCTCGTAGTAAAAAAGCTGGGATTTAATTCCAGGCTCTTTGGGTCTGAGCCCATGTGCTTTGTCACTAGACTTCACTGCCAGGCTGTGGTAGGTAGTTTTCTGTCCCCGTGCCTGGGAGCTGCCATGCTCCAGGGACCCAGCATGTGTTGGTCATTGCCTTAGCTCAGGCAGCCATAACAGAATACCATAGCCTGGGTGGCTTAAGCAATAGAAATTTACTCTCTTACAGTTCTGGAGGCTCAAAGTCTGAGATCAGGTGCAGCATGGTCAAGTTCTGGTGAGGTCTCTCTTCCTAGCTCACAAATGACCACCATCTGGCTGTGTGTTCACATGACATTTCCCCAGTGCAAGTACATGGAGAGAGAAAGAGATCTCTCTCTCTTCCTCTTCTTATGAGGCCACCAATCCTATCAGACTAGGACCCCACCCTTATGACCTCATTGAATCTTAATTATCTCCTAAAAACCTTGTCTTCAAATACAGTCACATTGGGGGTTAAGGCTTCAGCATATGAATGGGGGAGGGGAATGGTACATTTCAGTCCATAGCAGTCATTCTCTGGATTGAGCAGGTTGCTTTTAACTGCTCAGGTTTCCTTTGAGAAATAGGAATGACCTCTGCCCTCTCCCCTTCCCCCTTACACCCGCCCAATTCTCCAGGGACCAGAGCGGAGAGAACATGAGTGCACCAGGGAAGCTGGAGCTTCTGGCCTGTCTGCTCTGGTTTCTGATCCAGATCCTTCTACCACCAAGCACAGTTCTCAGCTTCTCAGGAACAAGAATGGTGGCTTTAATGAATGGGTTTGCCATAGAGGCATTTTCCAGTGTTGGAAGGAGGCTGTGCTGGCCCTAAGATCTGGCTACCCTCCCACTCCTACCACCACACAGAAAAGGCAGCCTGGGCTGATTTGCATGTTCGGTTTACAGACCTGGGTGTGCTGGGATCAGCAGAAGAGAACCTGGGCTAGGGCAGCTGTGCAGGCAGTGGGGGAAGACTGGAGGCTGGAAGGAGGGCCAGACAGAATGGGCAGGAGGGGACCTAGGACACAAGGAACCAGCAGGGGGAAAGGCAGCTTGGAGTAAAAGGGCTTCTGGTTTCCTTTCCCTAGCAGCTCAGGCTGGACCCTGCCTTTCCAGACCTTCCTTGCCCACCTGTGGTGAGTGGAGGGAACTGCAGCTGCCCTTCCTCTCCACCTGCTCAGCTGAAGCCCATACCAGAGTGGCCTGGGCCCAGGGTTGCCAGATAAAATATAAGACCCCTGGTTAATTCCAGATAAACAATGAATGATTTTTCCCAATCCCCCAGTTCAGGGCTCTGAATCTTGCTTCTGCTTCTGCCAAATTCCCTCGATCCAAATGTGCAGATTGTTTTGTACTCCTCTGATCCTTTTCCTAGTTGTTCAAAATAGTTCAAAATTGATCTAGTTGTATTCAAAAGAAGAAGCCAGTTCAGGGTCTCCCTACTACTCCGCCATCTTGGAACCTCCCCCCAACAATGAATGATTTTTTAGTCTAGTCTAGTCTAGTCTAAGTATGCCCCATGCAACACTTATACTAAAAAATGATTCTTTGTTTATTTGGAATTCAAATTTTTTAAAAATATTTTATTTATTTATTTGACAGAGAGAAAAGTAGGCAGAGCGGCAGGCAGAGCGAGAGGGAGAAGCAGGCTCCCCGCCGAGCAGAGAGCCTGATGCGGGGCTTGATCCCAGGGCCCTGGGATCATGACCTGAGCCAAAGGCAGATGCTTAACTGACTGAGCCACCCAGGTACCCCTGGAATTCAAATTTAACTGGACATTCTATATTTTTATTTGTGAGATCTGATACTACTACTTGGACCTTAACAGTAGCTCTCATGGGTCTGCTTCTTTCAGACAGAGTGGGCAGGAGCCTCAGGCAAACTACCCATGACCATGCATAGGTCCTCACACAGCAGAGGAAAGAGGCCAACTTAGCAATGGAAGTCCAAGACTTTTCTGGCCTCTGGTATGCTTCATCCATCTGGTAGTTTGTAGCCTGAAATTCCATTATCATTCTTTGGGCACTTAATACAAAGTGGTGGGAAACCAACTGGACTGGAAGTCCAAAGCTCTGAGTAGGAAACTGACTGCAGTTGATTAGCTGCATGGGGAAGAACATAACCTCCCAAGGCCTGTGCACTCCTTCACCTGTTGAGTGGGTATAATAAGACCAATTTATAGGTTCACTGTAAAGATCACAAGATACAATGTATGTACAAGCCACTTGGCATATAGGACGTACTCAACAATACTCAATAAGAATTAGCTGACACCATTTTTAGTGCACAAGAGCAGGAAGCCAAAGAGAACCTAGAAAGCCCTGGGGAAAGAAGAAATCCACCAAGAGGGAAGAAATGGAACAGAAGGAGAAGGCAGCATCTGGGGATGGCTCTGCCTCTCACCATGGTCCTTACATTGCTGCTGCTACGCTGGGACCCATAGAAGGGCTCAGTGCTGGCCCCACCTCTTGCTGGCTAAAAGCCAGGCCACTAGGTGTGAGGTGGAGAGTGGGAGCAGGTGGATTTCTGTGGGACAGAAAGGTATAGGGACTTGAGGATTGGGAAGTGGTGGCAGAGAGCTCAGGAACATCAGGACTTGGTCATGACATGTTTTGGAGCTGGGAGAAAGGAGGCATGGAGGATGGAAGCCACCATGGCTACAGAGAAGATGAAAAGGACAATTATCTCTTAACATATATGAGTGTCAGTATAGGATGAGAATTACATTATGCTTGGTATGAGAAGATAGTGTCTCCATTGATGCCAGTAATAAATGCTGGAGATATATCAAAGGAAACAAGAACTATAAGGGGCTTGGCAGCATAAATAAAAGAAAAATACAATCGAACACTACCATTTGTGTCTAATTTCCATGCTTCCCAGAAACGGTAATGAAGGTCATTGCATATGCATTCTGCTTGACTCTGAAGTTTAGTGTGATTGTGACACCGAGCTCTCTCATGTGGCCATTTGTTGATAATGGCACATTGTGGGTGCTAAGCATAATGGAAGGTGGTGGCCTAAATGTAGGTGACCATGAGAGAGTGAGTCCCGAGCCTTTCCTCTGGGGGACTCTTGCAAACAGTTGCAGGGCCTGCGGCAAGAGTGCAAATGGTGGCCCATGAGCCATATGTCCACATATTTCAAAGTTAGAAGTCAAGTTAACAACTGTTATATAAAATATGTTCACATCTTACCTTGACACGTGTACCTTTGGAACAACCTTGGAGGCCATGTTCAAATTCAGAACCCCCAGATTCCTTGACATTTTATGGCACAATGTGGTTGAATGTTCTGTCCCTCTGTCTCCAGCCTGCAACCCACTCCCCTTCGCTTCCCATTCCTGGCTCTGTCCAGCACCTCGAGGGTCTGTATTCTATTGCTGCTGTAGCAAAGTACCACAAACTTAATAATTTATGACAACACATATTTATTCTCTTACAGTTCTGGAGGTTGGATGTTGGGTCTCACTGGGCTAAAGTCGAGGTGTCTGCAGGAATGCGTGTCTTTCTGGGGGATCTAGGGGAGAATTTGCTTCCTTTTTGTAGCTTCTAGAGGCTGCCCACATCCTTGGCTGGTGGCCCCCTTCTTCTTCTTTGAAGACAGCAGTGTAGCATCTCCAAATCTCTCTCTCCTGCTTCCCTCTTTCACTTAGAAGGACTTTTGTGATCACATTGAGGCCACCTGAATAATCCAGGATAATCTCCCCATCTCCAGATCCTTAATTTAACCACATCTGCAAAGTCCCTTTGCTGTGTAAGGTAACATATCCACAGGTTCTGGAGATTGAACATGGACATCTTTGGGGGGGCATTATTCCATTTTCCACAGGTTCTTGTACACAGTGTGGATATTCCATTCTCTCCTCCAAACCGCTGCTCTATGGGCCTAGGGACCAGCACACAGGTGGCAAATTCCACTCCTGAGAGGATGAATTGGGTGAAGAGTAACATGCATGCCCTGGAAGTGGGTTTGGATCTGTCTGCACCAAGAATGATGGGTCCCAGGTACCTGGAGAATGGTTGAAAAGGGGGCATGAGCTCCAGGTGTGAACTCTCTGTTGGCCTTAAGGACACCTTGCCCCACAGGGAGGGATAGGGACAAAAAAGGACCAGAGTGGAGCCCTATAAAGCTTGAGTCATGAGGCAGAGTCCCCTCTTGGCTGGGTCTAAGGGTGATGCTATTTGCTGATCCATGGATTATTTGCCTGGGTTCAATGGACTGAAATTATGTGCAAAATCTTGTTGCTTTGTGTTTAGTACATTTTTGGGGAAGAAGTCTTAGTTTTCATCAGATTCCTAGAGTGACCCAGAAAAGTTAAGTACCGCCACCCTAACCATTCTGTTTATTCTCAAGTGGCTCTTTCTGGGTCATTTCTGAGTCTTTCAGTCCACAAGGATACAGATGCTGCCTGATCTCTGAGGTGTGGGCCTCCAAGCTGGCTTCTGCCTACACAGCAAGCCTTCTCATTGACAGTTCCAGAGTACAGTGGCGGGGGTGGGGAGGGGCATGTGGTTAACTAAAGCTCTGGCCTGCCTTGTGGGGAGTAGGACCACTTGGGGAAATGGGAGTAGTTGTTACTTTCTTCCCCTAGCAAGCAGATGTTCAAAGGCATTTTCCTGGTCCCTAAACTCACCTGTCAAGCAGGACTCAGAACAGCAGCTAGATGGGAGACTGCAAATTTGGATTTGGCCATCACCACCCATACCCCACCTGCCTGGCGTGCCTGACAGGTGAGCCTGAGATGTGTTCTCCTCAGGAGGGGATTGGAGGACAAGACAAACAACAGCAGTTTCCACCATATGCTTTTTATTTTCCAAGAAATTAAGCAAGGTTTCTTCCTCCCAGTGAATTTCCTTAACAGGGATATTTTAAAGCCTTAGAAAACATTCCTGTCCTACTTTAATTGTATAAAGACTGTCTGTGCTGGAAGGGAAAGATGGAGGAGGTGGGGGGGTGAGAAGGAAGGGGGGAGGAAGGAGAGCTGGAGGAGGTGGGGGAGGGTAAGGAGAGGAAAGCAAAGAACGAATCTATTTGGAAATTGAAGAGCAGCTCTTTCACTGAATGAATTTTCCCTCCCAATTTTCTTCTCTTCCCAGTCTGCTGCTGCCTCTAGCCCACCTTGCCAAGACTAACCACCTGAGATGTCAGGGAAAGAAGCTGGTAGCTTTCTCTCCAGGGTCATGTTCCCTCTGCTTCTAGCCCTCCATGTCTGCCAGTCAGTAGGAGGCTTCTTTGATGCTGGGGCATCTTTCATGGGGCACCTGAGGTGAGGGGGTGAGGCAGAGAAAGGCACTGGTGGACCCAGAAGCTTAGACTATGGTGCCTGAATATGGGTAACTAGGCCAAGCTGGAGAGCCCACTGTTGGGAGATGCCTAGAGAAGACTCTCAGCTCTGCATCTTTAGCTCCTTCTCATTCTCCCACATGAGTTTCTGACTTCAGCATCCCTCTTCAGCTCTACCCCGAGCCTGGGCTCCATCCACCCCCACACCACCCTGAGTCTTCTTGTCAGTCCTAGCTTCAGGCCTTGGTTTTCGCAGCTTTACCCTGATCAATGAGGTTGGTTTCTTCTTAGGAAAAAAGAAGCACCAAGGTGGGAGCTGAGGAGCATTTCATGGGATTTTTATCTTCCGAAATGGAGTTTGAATTGCTTCCCCTACTACCTTCCAGAAATCTCAGCTTCTGAGGGAAAAAGTCACCCTGGGGAAACTGAGGCAATTATGAACTATCCATTGTACACTGGAAACTCTCCACGATACCTTGTTCCTTTGACTGATGGGCAAGAGGACTGACCAGAAGTCTTCCACTTCAATATCTGGTCAGCCCTGCCTGAAACACCTCTCTGTCCTTCAGACCAGAGCTTTGGGAAGTCCCCAGGGCACCCCCAGGCAGGAACAGGGCCCCATGGTGTCCTGCCGTCACACTTGCCTTGCCTTCAGTGCCTCAGAAGACAGATGGAGAACTGGGTCAGGGGAGGTCAGAAAGGAGGAAAAGATTGGGAAAATCTACCAGAAGGGAGCTCTGGGAGGACAGGGACCCTGCCCTAGTTAACTCTGGGCCCTCACCACCCAGCACAGCACCTGGCAGAGAGAGGATGCATAGGACTGCTGAAAATCCAGTGAATGCCCAAGGCTTCTGTCTGCTTGTCTGGAAAATCTTTGGGTCTCATCTAGCACCGACATTCTCTGATTACATAGAAGAGGGTTGTTCTGAAGGGGAGTCTAGTCCCTAAAGTTCTGGGGGTGGAGCTTAAAAGTTAGCACCATCCTTGTTTGGGAAGGTCAGAATTTGTTTATTCATTTGCTTGACATTGATATACTGAGAATGGGATTTATGTGAGGCATTGTGTGTGGGGCTGGGCTTAAAAATGATAAGTAAGAAAAACAGGGTCCTTGACCTTATATGGGCTAGAGTCTAGCCAGGGGCATAGGATTAGGCCAAATCAATTTGATGATGAATATTTCAAAACAAAGCTCAGGAGGCTCGAGAAACTTTAGTGGGGAGAACAGGGGCCCCACTGGGCTGGTGTGGGGTTTCCTTTCATAAAGGAGTGATGTCTGAGAGGAGGTTTTAAGGGAAGGAAGAGTCAGGTAGGTGAATGAGACTGGGTGGAAAAGAGGATTCCAGGCAGAGGGATCCCAGTGGTCAGGGGCTCCTAGGTGAAGACAAGCTTTGAATGTGGTGGAAGAAAAGCATGACAGGAGTCCAGTTCCCACATAAATGGTGGCAAGGCTGATGAGGTAGAGAGGGGCTGATGATGTAGGGCCTTGTGGGCGTGGGAAGTATATGAGCTTTGTTCTAGTAGAAAGGGAAGCCATTGAAGAATCTGAAGCAGGAGAGTGACATGGTCAACACTTTGACCGAGGGAGGGACAATGGTTGGGAGAGGGGGAAGAGTACATCTGTGGGGCCAGTTAAGAAGTAAGTGCAACAGTTCTCATAAGATGGTGGCAGTGGAGATGTAGAAAAATGAATGAATTGGAGAATTACTAGGAATAAAATTGACAGGCCTCGAGAATGGAATGAATTGGCAGAAGGATGATTCCTTGTACAGGAAACCTGCCCACAGCTCACTGTATATAGGTTTTCCTTTGGTTCCAGAAGATGAGTGCATCAGTAAGGATGCTCTCTGTCATAAGTAACAGGAAACTCAACACCTAGAAGAAAGAGGCTCCAAAGTTGGCTAATAGAGCAGTTTCACAAAGTAATGAAGGAATAGGTTCTTTCCAGCTTTCCACTCTCAAGCTATCCCCTCAAAGTCAAAAGGTGGCTGCTTAAGTTCCAGACATCACATCTAGTAGTCATGACTATATCCAGGGAAAGAAGGAGTCTCTGTTCCTGTATCTCTTTTTAAGTAAACTTTTCCCACCCCCTACCCACCCCCACAAACTTCCCTTCATAGTTCTTTGGCCAAAACTGGTTCTTCTGATACTTCTTCAATAAATAAATGCCAAGGAAATGGGATTACCAGAACCGGCTGAGCTGAATCAGGATTAACATCACTTACTGTGATTAAGGGACAGTTTAACAAGACTGGGGTTCTCTTACCAAGGAAGGCAAGAGGAATGAATTTCAGGAAGGCCACTAAGTATATCTGCTAACCAGGAGCCATTTCCCAATATTCTCCAAAGGAGAAACAGAGACAAGGAGAGACCTCTTCAAACTGTCTTCTGAGAGGAAGGTGGCCTGTTCCAGAATAGAGAACAAGGCTCAGAGATCAACCTAGGCCTTTTCTTTTTTTTTTTAATTTATTTTTTATTTTTTTAAAGCTTTTATTTATTTGAGAGAGAGAATGGGATAGAGAGAGAGAGCATGAGAGGGGGGAGGGTCAGAGGGAGAAGCAGACTCCCCGCCGAGCAGGGAGCCCGATGCGGGACTCGATCCTGGAACTCCAGGATCATGATCTGAGCTGAAGGCAGTCGCTTAACCAACTGAGCCACCAAGGCGCCCCAACCTAGGCCTTTTCTTCAACTGATCTAAGGTGGTTGAATCTTGGACCTGGGAAGACCTTATGAACATCTCAACTGCAGTTCTGAAACCTGGTTGGATGTCTAAGTAAATTGGGGAGGGTGTTTACATACAAATTCCCAGGCTCCATGGTGATTGCCTGAATCAGAATCCTGGGAGGTGGGGGTCTAGGAATCTGGATTATTGAAGAGCTCCCTCGGTGTTCTAGGTGTTGATAGTCTAGTATCTGGGAACCACAAATCTTGTCCAGTTCCCACATTTAATGGTGAAGCTCTGAGAAGGAGAGTTGGTTGTTCACATGGAGAGTTGTTTGACCTCTACAAGGGGAGGACTTTCCTCAGAGAGCTTGCCTGAGGACAGTCTTTTGGGCACCCTTATGGGGAAGGGAGGTGTGAAGGAGCCTAAGGGCCTGAAGCCCTGTGAGCGGGGTTTCAGCCATCCAGCAGTGTGGGTCACCTCTTTGTCTATACTGGGGTGAGGGTGGGGTGGGTATGTGTGTAATCATGACCACCTCCTATTAGCCTGAACCTTAACAACATCACATTCAACCCTTCCAGTAGCCCTAGGGCTGAGGAATGATCTCTCCCATTGTAGAGATTTGTAAACTGAGGCTCAACCTCCATGAGGTTGGGGCAAACAGAACTTGGTCCTATTTGGTCTGGAAGCCTATGTATGTTAGCATCTCCACGAGGCTCTATTTTTCTACTTTTTCACGGACAGGCAGACCGGGGTCTGGTGGCTGCCCCTGCCCGGCCAGCCCTGGGGGAGGAGGTGGAGGTTTCTGCTGGACTTTGGAGGAGGTGGGGGCCTGGGAGGAGGCGGGTGAGTTGGGGGGTGGGGGTGGGAGGTGCCTTCCCAGCCGCACGCAGCCGGCCCGACCAGCAGAGGGCGCTGCCTGGGTAAAGCTGTGGCGCAGGCTGCCGGGCAGAACGCGTGGGCGGCCACCTTCCTGCATCCTGGCCCAGGTGTTTGCCTGCAGGTCAGAAGGCTGGACTGCGGGAGAAGGTCGTGGTTCTCATCCTTTAACCAGAGGGGGGCCACGGTGGCGTTGGCTGGGAGTTGCAGGTGTGGATGGGGCCCGGGGCTGCGCAGTGGTTACTGTGGGCGCGTTGCCTGCTCTGTAGGAGCGGGTCTGGGATTTTCCTGTTTTCCAGCGGGAGGCTTTCTGCTGCCCGGGACTCTGGCTTGGACATTTTCCTCCGAATCCCATCCCAAAGCTTGTGTGTATGTGGGAGATGGGGAGAGTGGAGGTGTCCCTTCCTGGCCAATTTTATGGGCGTAGGGACCAAATTTGAGGTCAAGAACAAGCCAGAACACTGGAAGGGGAGATATAGCATGGAGGCTAAAGGCGTGGACTCTGTTATGGGACTGCCCGGGGTTGAACCCTGCCCTTGCCACTTGTAACTGATCACCTTGATCAAGTAAGCCCGCTTCCCTGTCTCCTCACCTGGACAAGGGCAGGATGATGGTACCTGCCTGGGGGGTGGGGGTAGCTCAGTGAGCCTACTGTATGTGACGTGTTAGTAGGGCACAGCCTGGCATGGGGGCAGTGGTACATTTGTGTTAACTCTGATGATGATGATGATGATGATGATGAACCCCAGTGTCCTTGCAGTCACATAGCAAGTTGTCAAGGGCAAGTGAGGCTCCTGTTAGTTAAGCTCAGGACTGACCACAGAGTTTTGGTGGTCCTCACTGCAGCAGGGATGGGGGTTGTGAGCTCTCAGAGGCCGCTCTGAAGGCCCCCCCCCCCCCCCCCCCCACTAGGGCTGCTGCTTACCCACTGCCAGGCCTCAGGCCAGAGAACAGTCCTGATGCAGCATTCTCTCTCCCCTTCTTTATAGCTCAGTAAGCTTCAAGGGTTTCACTTCCAATGGTGTGTGATCCTTGTGAGGCCTTTGCGCCCCTTGGTGCCCTTCTCTGGGGTCTGGGTGATGTTAGGAGGGGTTGGGACCCTTTGCTGGGTGGTGTAATGAAGTCCTGTGTGTTTAGTACATCCCTCTTTCCTACAGACAGGCTCAACCTTTGGCCATGTCCTTGGAGGACTCTGCAGGTTCCTCCTGTGGCCGAGTTCCCTAGTCCTTCTTGGTGACCATATTTGCAGAAAGGGCTCTTTACATATGGTCATTTGGGAAAAGGGTAGCAGTTGGGGGGCCCCCACAAGTGCCTGCCAGAATCTCCCAACCCCCTGGGTGGGCATGGACCACCTCACCTACCAGGAGCATGCTGCTTGCCTATGGACCAGATTCCCAGGCTTCCACACACTACCAGTCTCACCAACACAGGGCTGCCCCTCCCTGTAGACTGGGACAGGAGGAGCCCTAGGCTGGGAGTTGGGAGGCCTGCGTTCTAGCCCAGGCTTTGCCACTTGCTGACTGGGTGTCCCTGAGCAGGTCACTTCACCTCTCTGGCCTTGGGATTTTCATTTATAAACTGGAGATAATGACAGCTATCCTGCCTGCCCTTTTCTCTATTCTAGAAAGACTGTGCATGCAGGTCTTTGATGGGAATTAAGGGCTAGAAGTAAGTTGTGTTCCTACTTCTAGTTCCTATTGAGTAACTGGGCTGTCATCAGACTCTCACTGGTCACTTCTGTGGGCAGCCAAGTGGTTGCCAAGCAGAGAGGATTGGAGGAGACACAGATGAAGGAGGACCTTGATCTTGGGGGTTCTCCAACCCCCTCTATTGGAGAAGCAGAACCCACATTCCTGAGAGAAATGCACAAATGTAGACTTCAAAGAAATCCACAATCATGGCTTAAATATCCATCTATAAACACACAAAAGTTTTGACAACTAACAACAGTTGAGAGTTTGTTCCAAGATTTTGGATTCATCAAACTCAGGGAAAGTAGTCTAGGAAGACTTCCTGGAGAAGGAAGCAGGGTTTGTTTTAGTTGTTTGTTTTTTTGCCTTTTGTTTTTAGAAAAGGAGTACAAAGAAAAGGGAGTAGTAGTGGTGGTGGGGATAAAGATCCAGATCAGGACTACCAAATGTAGGTAAGAAACTTGGTAGTGACTCCTGGCATATGGAGACCCTGCAAGAATGAGTGATGTGTAAGGAACGAGGAGCAGGTCTCCTCAGTGGGGCTAAGTCAGAACCAGAGCTCGATGGGAGAGTGGACAACTAGGTCGGCTTGTCAAGTCAGCAGCATCCCAGTGCCCTGCTCAGTATGGCTCAGTGTTACAAGTCAGTTTCTCAAGGAAGCAGACTCTGAGACAGAGATTTGCATGCCAGAGGATTACTGGGGAGCGCACTAGGTATCAACACTTTGGTGGGGGGGGGGTGCCATGGAGATGGGGCAGGAGGGGAGCTTGAACTGTGATTGGCTGCAGTAGAGGTCTCAGCTGATGCCATGGGGAACTCTGGAGCTGGGATAACCCTTCCGAGAGATTCATTTTTTGAGGCTGGAAAAGCAAGGCCTTTATGCCCTCCCATCAGTCGCTGGATGTGGACTACTCTGGTGATGTCCAAGGCGGTGCCTGGAGACAGACTCAGCTACGAGCTGTGAGCAGCCAACAATGTCATGGGCTGTGGGAATGAGCACTTCCATCCTGAAGCTGGCCGGGGGAGGAGGGAGGGAGGAGACCTGGGTGATGCACCACAGCGTCCCCTCTGCCCATCACGACGGAAGCAGGAGGGGCCTCCCGCAGTGTCCGATACCCCTGACCACACTCTGTGACCAACGTTAGCCCCTCACATTCTCCTGGGGCAGGAAGATTTGGCTCCTTTCTCTAATCTACCTCTTTACAGAATGTTAGCATGAGAAGTGTATTTTGGGATCATTTAGTACAATAATCCTCAGTCTGGGTACATTTCAGAATCATGCAGAGGTTTTTCTAACCACCCTTAGTAGATTCTGATGTGCACCGACCCCCTGCTACTCCTCTAAGACTAGACTATAAGCTCCATGAGGTTGGAGCTCTGTCTGTCTTGCATAGAGAATCCCTGAATCCCTGGGTCCCCACACAATGAACGTTTGGGGGAAGAATGAATGTGACTCCTGCCCTCGTCTTCAGCCTCATCTCTGGCTACTCTCTCATCTGCCTTCTGTGTTGAGGTCGCTGTGACCTTCTTGCCTTTGCACAGACTTCCCTCTGTCTGGGATCCCCCCCCCGCTGGAATAAGCCCCCCCCCCCCCCCCCCCACCGATTAGATGAGCTAACATCTGCACAGTGCTCAGAACCGTGCCAGACATGTTCGGGCCCTGCATGGGGCCTAGGTATGGCTGTTACCCTGTTCTCCTTTGACACACTCTGTTGGTCATTGTCCTAAACTGGACCACATTTTATTTCAATGGCTTGTTTACTTGTTTGTCTCCTCAGTAACAAACCAGCTATTGGCAAGTGGGTACCATATCCTTTATCTTTGTATCCATGGCAGCTGGTACAGTGCCTGGCACACAGTAGGTGCTTAATGAATGCATGTGGAACGAGCGGAAAGACCAGGCTCCTAGGGATACAGTTTGAAAAAAGTAACTTTAAAGTATTTTTTTTTTAAAGATTTTATTTATTTATTTGAGAGAGAGAATGAGATAGAGAGCATGAGAGGGGGGAGGGTCAGAGGGAGAAGCAGACTCCCTGCTGAGCAGGGAGCCCAACATGGGACTTGATCCCGGGACTCCAGGATCATGACCTGAGCCGAAGGCAGTCGCTTAACCAACTGAGCCACCCAGGCGCCCTAACTTTAAAGTATTTTTAATGAGGGGCTATTTGAGTGAGAACAACTGGCACTGGCCGGGTGTGGCACCATTACCACCCGATAGGCACTGAATATTAAGGGGATGATTTAATACATGCATGGTGGACCGCGGGTTGGGCAGGAAGGTGGGTGGACGGACAGATGGGTGAAGAACTGGGGTGATGGATGGCCATTACCCTGTGTGGAGGAAGGCCAGGGTTTGGAGAAGACCAGGTGGGAGGGTGGGTGGGCAGGAGAGAGCTAATTTCACACAGGCCAGTCGGCGAGGTGTGAATTGGGGTGGGGGTGTCTGAGAAAGGTCCCTCAGATCTTGCCCTGGTGAGGCTTGGGGAAGTGCTGCTCCCACCTGTTTCCACCTGCGGGGAAGGCACTGGCAGGGGGGCATCCCTGAGGTCAGTATAAAGGCAGGCAGAATCAAGGTGCTGCAGGGGACTGAGTCAGGGCAGGTGGTGCACTGTTGGGGAGTGGGCTTAACTGGAGGGAGTCTGGAGCCTTGGAGTCAGGGCCAATGGCCTCTGTTCTCAAGGGGGTTGGCAGAGAATTCCCATAGGAATGGAACCCAGGCAAGTGAGAGTCCGCCTATAAGAGGTAGTGGAAGGTCTGTCACCCCCCAGAGCGTGGTCGAGTGCAGATCTGGGTCGGGTTTCACGGAATTCTTATGCCAGGTAGGCAGGCAGTTGGTCAATTCAACTGGTCGGCCAATTAGCCAGGTGGTCCGTCTGTCTGGTAGGTAGAGATAGTTTGTCCAACAGTCACTTGGATGGAACACTGGGCCGGTGAATTGGGTTGGTGGGTAGGAGCACGTTGCGTGTGTGTATGTGTGTGTGTGTGTGTGTGTGTGTTGCTGGCTGGGATGAGTACTAGTTGCGTAGACAGTAGGAGTCAGTCAGGAGAGAGAAGAGAGAGGTCTAGTCTCTCTTCTCTGGGGAGCCTCAACCAGTGGTTCCTAATGGAGTAGGACTGTGTCTTTAGAGATCATTGGAATGCGGGGAGGTGGTTACAACAGTATTGTAGGAGGTGGGCACTGCATCGGGGGTCCAGGGCTAAGGAGGTCAAGTGTCCTTCAATGAAGGATAATCCTACACAACCAAAAATGATCTCACTCCAAAGGCCAGTGGTGCCCCTTTTGGAAAATCCTATGTCTAGTCAAATGGAACATTGTATACAAATGGCTTGTAGGGCCAGCCCTGCTCCCTTCCACATACCCAGACCTCTAGTGGCCTCTTCATTCTCTCTTCCTTCTCTTCTCTAGAAGATACTAAAGTTGCTAACTTGAAAGTTCACAGAGTGCCATGAGCTGTGGGGAGGGAGGTGGCAAGTGAGAAGTAGAAACACCATCTGGCTCCCTCCTACAGTGGGAAGTTGGACCACAGGGCTGGGGGAGGTGGGCTTCTGGGAAATGCGTGGCAAGGAATTCTCCCCTTTTCCACCAGCCTGGGGCCTCAAGAGCCTCCCAGCAGAAAATCAGAGGCCCATGGGAGCCTGGTGAGCCCCACAGCTCAGCGATGAAGGAGGGCAGCGACCCAGATGCTGCCTACCCCAGTGTGGGCTTCTGAGCTGCACCACCCGCATCCCCATATTGGTTCCTTCCCTCACCTCAGGACTGGGCTGTCATGTGCAGACAGGTCAGGAAGGAGCGGGGGAGCCTGGCAGGAGGCTGCTTCTCTCAACACCACATGTCTTGGAAGGACAAAATGTGAAAATATAAAAAGCCTCTGGTCTTGGTGCAGGATCACACGGATCACAGGGATCACACGGCTGGGTGCCTGTCACCCTGGCTGTTGGGTTTTCTCTGTCTGGGAAGGTTGAGGCCCTGGCTGCAGCCAGAGCTGGGGGGAGACCTGGTCTTGGTAAGAACAATACCTCTGGCTGCAGAGTCCATCCTCATGAGGTCTCTTGGAGATGCCCGCCCACCCCATGGGATAGGCTGGGGGCACCATATTCATATCCATTTCTCCGACAAGAAAACCGAGGCCTGGCTCCATGGCTGACTAGGCGCTGTGACTCAGACCCATGTCTTCTAACTCCTATTTCAGTGCTCACTCCTTGACAGCAGGATTCAGCTCCCTCCTTGAAGGCAGGGAGCTGGGGCTGCCCAACTGTTAGGAGGGAGCAGTCACCCTGGAGGCCTTTTCCTAGGGGGTGTTCTGTGGAAGTTTGTGCGGAAGGCTCAACCTTCTCTGCTGTGGCTCAGCAGAGACAGTGTGGGAGCAAAAGAGGCCGGTCCTTTCGGGGCTGCTCCAGCGCTGCGTACCGGGTTTGGTACCCTGCAAGACTGGGATCTCAGAGGGGGCAGCTGACCTGTCATGATACGTACGCGAGCAGCTTGCAGGGGACTTGGTGGAGCCCTGGCAGCCCAAATCCCTGGGTGTCTAGGAGGCAGCCAGTGAAGGAGAGTGGGCCACCAGGCCAGGCTTGATGACGCTGGGCTCGCTGCCCATCACTCTGCTCACTACCCTCTCACGGAAACTGGGCACCCCAAGGGGCCAGGATGGGGGCTGCACTGCTCCGGCCACCTCTGGTCCCCATGACAGTCAGGAGCCTCTACCCCGGGCTTCCTCAAAAACTCTGCTTAATGCCCATAGATTGCCTTGGGGCTCCCCTGGGTCTCTGCTCAGCCCAGCAGCCTGGGCCAGGATGAAAGTGAAGCTGTCAATAATTCATGTGCTTAGCTCCCCCTCACTTCCCCTGCTTGGCGGGCTGTAAATATTTCACAGTTTCAGGGGGGCAGAGATGGCCCAGCAGACTCCCAGGATGGGGCTCAAGGGAGCCTCCCCTTTTCCCAGAGGCTCCAGGCCATGCTGCCACAGGCAGTGGGAAGTAGAGAGGCCGTCCAGAGCTACTGACTGGGCTGGCCTTGAGTTCTGTGGTGGGGACAGGGAGCCAGCCCTGAGGCTATCCTCAACTCTGTCCTCTTCCTCGCCTCCGGTTCTCTTGGTCTATCACCTCCTCTGCCAGGCTCCCCATCTCACCTGCCCTGCCTCCGGCCTTGACGATCTCCTTCCTAGACTGTTGGCCAAGCCACTCTGACCACACCCAGTCCAAGGATGCTGTCCAAAGCAGCAGTCTGACCTTGCCAGTCCCTGTCTCAGAGCTTCACAAGCTTCAGGTTGCTCTTGGAGGGGAAAAACTCCCCTTTCCCACCCCAGCATGCAGGGCCCTGCGCACTTGACCGCCTGGACCTCTGAGCCCTGTTTCCCAGGCCCTCAGCCTGCTCCCCTGTGCTCTAATCTTGCTGCTCCTGCACCTTTTAGCCTTTTTTAGCCCTGCCGGTGGGTGATGGGGGTTCAATCTCAGGGCTCTGTGTGTCTCCAGGCTCATCAGGGGGCATCACTGAGGTTCTGGGGCCAGACCCACCATGCTTCGTAAGCTGACGTGAGACTCCTGATGGTGCCAGGCCGGTGGCTTCTCTCTTATTGTGACCTGTGGCCTAGTCTTCTGAACGCTGGTGTGTGCGTCTATAAAATGGGAATAGTATTATGTACCTCATAGGGTAGTTGTAAGGCTTGGGAGGAAGGTCTATAAAGGCACAGCCCAGACCACAGCATGGGGTTGGTCCTCCATCTGTGCCAACTGCATGGTCGCTATTGCCCTCTGGGGACCGTGGGCTGCTGACCCTCCCTCGGCCGGGGAGAAATGGAGGCCATTCTGTGGACAGGAGCCAAGGAAACAGAGGGTCAGGGGCATGGAGAACCCTCTGAGGGGTCTTATGAGAGGTAGGATAGCTGGGAGCGCACCGGGAAAGCGATGGAAGGGGGACAGTCCAATATAAGGGTGCATTCTGGAGGACACTGCTCCAGGCTGTTGGGATGCTGAGACTGCTGGGGAGAACACAGAACCTTCCATCTGAGGGTATGCACTTATCCACTGGCCCCTCTACAGTTGGTTGAGGGTTGCTTCCAAGGGCCTTGGTTTCCTGAGCTTACGGACTATACCGGCACCTACGCCCACTGGTGTTTGCAGCTACACAGAGGCCGTGGGTCAGAGGGGGAGAGCCTTACCGACCGCATTGGAAGTAGGTCCGAGGCCACGGAGCTGTGGCCAGGAGACAGAGGAGCGGGCAGCAGGAGGGCAGGGTGCTGACGCTGGGAGTAAGGTTGAGGCAGATGGAAGAGGAGAGCGTGTGGTTGGGGGTGCAGTGGCCTCCTCCCTGAGCTCCTCCCATTCACGATCTCATTTATTCATTCATCAGTGATTATTTATTGACTGTCTACTAGGTACCACAGAACAACCAGATCAATCCAAAAATGACCACATCATCTTCTGCTCCTACCCTGGGCCCTGAGGTAACTTGGAACCAAATGAGGGCATAAAGCAGATCTGATAGGTGAGTGGCAGGTGGGTGGCCCTCTCTTCAGGTTGTGGGGAGCCGTGGGGAGAGGTCTTCCCTTAGGCTTCTTCTTAGGGCTCAGTAGACCTTTCTTCCTCCTTCCAGGGCACCTGCCCTCTTCCTGGCCTTAAAGGGACAGGTGCTCCATCTGAGAGAGCCTCACGTTTCTGACATCAGGTAGACCTCCTTGGCAGTGATGCTGGAGGCAAGAAACTGGAGACCAATATGTGGATTTGGAACTGAGAAAAGTCCTTTTTTCTCTTCTCTCTCTCCCCCTATCTTCTCAAATATTTCCAGATACACTGCTGAGTGTCAATTCCTGAACATCCATCCATCCATTCACTCATCTAGACAAGGTTTTCCTGATCTGGGACCCCAAAGAGGAAGGAGGAACTAATTGGTCTCCTTGTTCTGAAAATGCTGGAATTGCCATGGAAAGACATCCTTAGTCCTGCCTCAGCCTTGCTTCATGTCTTTGGATGAAGTCACTTATCCCTAAAGCTCAGCTTCCTCTTCTGTAAACCAGAAGCTGCGAATAATGATCATAATGAGCTCCCCGTATTGTTAGGAGGCTAAAATGAGAGTCGGAATGTGTGAAAGCTTTGCAAACAGTGGATTATTGTACCAATGGAAGGCCTGCCCCTCTCTATCACTTTTATCATCTTCATTATCCTCTTCCTCACCATCCTTAGCCCCAGGGAAAAGTGGTTTTCTTGCAGCAGGAGGGACTTTGCTGGTGCTCTCAGAAACACCTGTTTCTCAAGTAGGCCGGCCACACATGGGATGCATGGAAGAAATGGGTTTAATTTATAATCAGCTTCATTAGGGCTCCACTGCAGAGATGGATCCGCTGGGCTCTTCTCTGCGACGAACGACTTGGGCCTCCCCAGCTGTACAGAGCTTGGCCATGCAAAGGGGTAGAGGAAGGAACTGCAAAGGAAGCAGCAGCTAATGAAAAATTCAAGCTAATTGTTTGTTAAAAAGCCCCGTCTGCTTCAGATGGGATTCTCTAGCCTGGGAAGGGGGATGTGGGGTGGCCTGCGGCTACTGTCAGTTGGTCAGGTGCTGGCTTCCTGGAGGACCCAGGAGCGGGGTCTGGAGAGGATGGGGAGCTTCCTGGGCAGGCAGCCAAGGACTGGGGGGAGGAGGAGCCTCCTCGGAAGCTCTGGCTTCCATTGTGTTAAAGCACAATGTCTCTGTCTATACAGCTGTGATGTGTGGTGGGCACGCACTCACGCACGCAGAGGGAGAGGGAAGACAGACAAGTGTCTTGTTTAAGTCTCCAGAGTAGTCAAGATGCCCTCTGGATTGGTCTGTGATCGGAGAAACTCCCTCTGTGATATGAAGGGCGCACGCTGTGTGGGTCGTGGGCTTCACCTGAGATGCCAGGAAAGGTGTGCGTGCTCTGATGCAGGGGAAACCAGAAATGTGTTCAGTAGTAAAGGGAACTAGTGATGAATTAACTGAAGGATACCAGGGGCATGGCGGCCCCTGCTGAGGCCCCCCAGCTGGACTAGTGTGTGCACGGAGTGAGAATTATATGAATCATATGACAGGCGCAGCCAATATGGGGGGCGGCTGGGGAGGAGGGCTGCTGCTAGTTGTGTGGATGCTGGGAGTGGTCCCAGTGGCAGGGATGAAGAGTGGAGAAATTAGATCAGACTACTTGATAAACAGATAGAGGTGGCGAGAAGTGGCCATTAGGATGGGCTGCAGAGTTGAAAGCAGAAAACAGAGTGTAGGGAATTATGTCTCTACGTGGGTCTGGAAAGGGAAGATGGCACCTTGGAATTGGGGTTCCAGAGGCCATGCAGAGAGCAACATCTGCCCCAAAACTGCACTTGAGGTCCAGTGAGGGAGGTCTGTGCTCCCCAAGGTCAAGGCTAAAGGAGAACACTGGTCTTTTTGACAGAATTTCCAGAGTCATAGCTCATTAGGGGCATAATTTTGGGTGAAACTCTGTCAAGCAGGTTTTCATTATGATCTGTTTGCTTGACAGATCTCTCATGGAGTGTGATCTGCACTCCCAGATTTCCTCACTGTGGAGAAATAGATTCTGCAGTGTGGCGTAGTGAGAAGGGCTCGAGGCCTGGGGTTACACAGACGTGGGTCCGAATCCTGGCTCACCACTTTTGGGACACCTTCGCTAAACCCCGGGGCTAGGTTACATTGATTTCCAGGGCTTACTCATCTCTGTCTCTAAACTCCACAGCACAATGTGGAGAAATAACGTAATTTTTTTTTTTTTGCGAGAGAGAGAGAGAGAGAGAGAGAGAGAGCGCGCTCACAAGCGAATGGGGGGAGGGGGAGAAGGAGAGAGAATCTTAAGCAGGCCCCACACCCAGCGTGGAGCCTGACTGTTGGGGAGTGGGGGCGCGATCTCATGACGCTGAGATCATGACCTGAGCCCAAATCAAGAGTTGGGTGCTTAACCAACTGAGCCACCCAGGTGCCCCGAAATTACGTACTTTTGAGTGAAACTGTCATCTTTATTATGGGTCTCTGCCTGACACTGGCCTCTTTGTAGAGTGTAAGCCAAGACTACATAGACCCAAGATTACTTCATTGTTGAGAATCTCTACCTTTAGATGATGAACTCCTCAAGGGTGGGGACCACATCGATTTTTCTGTGGGTCCCAAACACCTTGACCTGTACCTGGAGTACCTGAGTCATACATGTTTGGGACACTGAACTGGTCTTTGGCAACATCCCCTCTCAGACCCTGGTTTTCTCATTGGTAAAATGTAGACAAGCAGTAGTGCCCACCTCGGGATCGCAGTGTGCCCTGAATGAAATAAGCACTCTGATGAAAGGTCTGCCGGACACCTGCACAGAAGTAGGTGTTCACACACTTTGGGAATGAATGAAATTTCTGGGTCTGGCATCTTTTAATGGAATGGAGGAGTGATTCTCTCCTCAGGTGAAGGTCTTAGAAGTGATCATAGATTCTGGGAGACCTTTTCTTGGGGTTTTGCCTGACTTCACTTTGCAAAGTTTCTTGAAATACCCGCAGCTTAGGCTTTCCTGGCAAAGGACCCGGAACTGTCTGTCCATCCTACAGAGGTTTCCAGGCCAGGGAGACTGGTTAGAGGCAGAGATGGGCAGTGGAGGAGCACCTGGGGGGCTCAGTGGGTTAAGCGTCTGCCTTCGGCTCAGGTCATGATCTCAGGGTCCTGGGATCGAGTCCTGCCTCGGGCTCCCTGCTCAGCGGGGCGTCTGCTTGTCTCTGTTGCTCTCTACCCTTCCCCTTGAATTCTTTCTCTCTCAAATAAATAAATAAATCTAAAAAAAAAAAAAAGGGGGAGGGGGAACCTCCGGGGGGGGGGGGGGGGGGTGGGACACTTCTGTGTGAGAATGGGCTTGGCTTTTCCATTGTACTCTGAGGATTGAACAAGCAGGAACAAGCTATATTCATGCACCATGAAGACCGAGGGTGACCTTGGAAGAAACTTCTTGAGGCTTCCAAAGCTGGCTGTCTCATTCTCTCTCAAGAGATTATTCCTGAAGTTGAGGCAATTCCTGATAGTCTGGTTCAAGAGAAAACAGCCATGATGACCTCTCTATTGTTTTATTTTATTGCTTTCTTAAATTCACTGCGCGTGGAAGAATATAGTTTTGCAAAAGATTCAAACAGTAGGCACATTGGTAAGTAAAGTAAATGGTGAGTGTCCCCTTAGTCCCCCAAGCTACCTCCTCCATTCCCACTTTTTCCCAAAGGGAAGCTACTGTTAACAATTTGATGCAGATTCCTTCAGAATTTTGCCTACCCACTTACATGTGTATGTACATGAATGAAAACAGGTAGAAGGCTTAAGCATAAAAGGGATCATAGTATTTGCATTTTTCTATGACATAGTTTTCTGTGAAATACGTTTGAAAATCTTTCCATGTTTGTACATATAGATTGGCCTTAATTTAAACAAACCGTGCCTCCATAGCATTCTATAGTATGGATTATAATTTTTAACTACTTTTAATGGGTATTTGATGGATATTCTGATTACAAATGAAGTGGAATATGTTAAACATTTTTAGCTAACCATTAAATTTTTTAAAATGGGATCACCTATTCATAATCTCTGTCAATTTTTATCTATATTGCATATTTGGTCTTTTCTAATTGATTTTAGGTTGTTGCCTGCAGGCCCAGATATTAATCCTTCATGTGTTATATATATTGCAGATACGTCCTCCCAACTTCTCACTTGTTTTCTTTGTTTATAAGTCTTTTATTGTACAAAAGTTTTAATTTATAACTTGTCACATCTGTCAACTATTTTCTTTATGGTCTTCAGGTATTCTGTTTTGCTTAGAAAGGCCTTTCTCAGCTCTACATGACATACTTTTCTATTTTCATGTGATATTTTAAAGTTGTTGTTCACCTCTGGCATTTGACATACCTGGAATTAATTTTGGTTGGTGGCACGAATCTATTATTAATTTGCTGTTGGAACATGTTAATGATGTAGACGGACAAAAAGAAAATTCCAAATAGCAAAGAAATATTTAGCTTTGAAATCATGTGATTATATATTTTTATTTTGGAAGGTCGTTTTTAAGACATTTCTAGAGGCACCTGGGTGGCCCAGTAGGTTAAGCGTGTCTGGGACTCTGGCTCTCAGCTCAGGTCTTGATCTCAGTGCTGTGAGTTCAAGTCCTGTGTTGGGCTCCACACTGGGTGTGGAGCCTACTTAAAAAAATTTCTAAAATGTTTGTGATAATAAATATAAACAATGCAGAAATACATAATGTAAAATCTGAAGGTCCCTCAAGCTTTCCCATCCAATCCTTTGGGTGAATTGAATTTTTTATGACAAGCATGTCTCACAAAAGTAGGACATATATTTGTTGGCTATTTGTATCTCTTCTATGAATTATGTCTTTGTATCTTTTATCTGTTCTTTTTTTCTATTGGGTTATCTTTTTTGTATTGATTTACAGGCAATCTTTGTATATTAAGGCATTAGCTCTTTGATTATTATATATGGTCCAAATATTTTGGACATTACAGTCTGTAATGATTATCTGTTTCAGCATTTATTATCAATTTTTGTTTCATTCATTCATTCATTTCTGCAGGGATGAACAATATAATGAAAAAGGGCACTGAACCAGGAATAAAAACAGTGGGGTTTGTGACTTGACACATCCACAAACTACCTGTGTAACTCTGTGTAAATCACTCAAGAGCAGTGCCTCAGTCTTCTCTCTTGCAAGATAAAGATAGTGCATTAAGCTCTAGGATCCCTAACTTCTGTGATTTTTATTATTCAGCTGCTGTATTTACAATGGCCTTATTTTCTGGACAGGGGTATGGCAGATTCACGTCCTGAATATGTTGTGCCCAAGTCCGTAGTAGTGATTCTGATTCCCCAGCAGATACACTGACCAGAAAACTGGGAAGTGGGGTGAATAATAGCTAAAGAGCAGAAAGGCACTGACATGGTGGGTACAGTCCCCCAGAGATGACATGGAAGGGCTGGAGAAGCAGGACATGAGGCTTGGCATCTTAGACAAGTCATATTTCCTATGTTGGCCTCAGATTTGCATCTGGAAAGTGAGAATGGGGAAGAACAGGAGACTAGGGGCTTCTGAGCTCCTTTCCAGCTCTGCTCTTCTGTGATGGCCCACAGCAGTCACAGATGGGTGCTTCTGTGGCTGCTGGGTCGGCTCTTTGTCTGGTCACCCCCCCCCCCCCCCCGCAGGAGGTGACTTCTCCCTCTCCGTCTCCCTCCCTAACACACTGCACAGCAGCTTTTGCGTTAACAGCATCGATCTGGCAGTTAGTGCTCCGTCTCTGTCTGAGCAACTTGAGAACAAGACTTCTCAGTAACTTCTTAAAAACTTAATAAAAAACATTTTAATCCCTCCCCTTCCCTATTATTGATACATGTTCATTGTAGAAAAAGCAGTTCATAAAATAGGTAAAGTATCCTAATCATGGGAAACATCGGCTGTTAGCATTTTGTCATCATTCCTGGTTTCTTCTATGTGTTCTTTCTTTGTAAACTGTATACACAGTTTTGTATTCTGAGTTTTTCACTTAAGGCACAATTATTTCCTTATTTTGTTAAACGTTCTCCATAAGCATCATTTATGATCACTATATATCAGTAGGGCAGGACATTTTATTGTTCAAAAATGTCTTCCCATGTGTATGCCGTTTTTGTCCCCCAGACAACAGTGGAGAAGAACTCGTGTGTTTCTCTCTATTGTGGAGGATGGAAGTGAAGCTCATAGCAATTGGCAGGACTTCCCTGGGCCAGCTGCAAGGAGGAGCTAGTCTGTAGCTGACATCTGCTTGGGACAATTCACTGGTGTTTTCACACTTACCCTGGTCCCTTCTTCCAGTAATTCTGTCAGGGAGGCAGCTAGGAATGACTGCCCTCTTTACTGAGATCAAAGAGGCTCAGAGAGTTGAGTGACTCGTCCAAGGACACAGAGCATCAGTGATAGGGCCAGAACTGGAATCCTCCTTTCCTTATTCCAGATTTGGTACTCTCGTGTCCCCAGTTGAGGACTCTTCCCACTAAAGTCCCAGTGCGACAGGAAATTTTAGTGATGCTGGTTGGCAGCAAGATTTCAGAAAAGAGAGGTCAGGGTTGTTGCTGGAGGGAAAGCCAATCCTCTAATCAATCCAGACATCATTTATTTATAACTGTAGAGGCTCGAAGAAGGTGCATGTCAGCAGAGGAGGAGCAGGGGAGAAGCAACAGAACTCATCCCAGAAGGGGCCAGAGGGGTCCTGATGCAGGGAGGGCTGGGCCAGAGGAGGCTGGGCCTGGGGAGGCTGAGAGAGGAGAGAGGACAGAACTTGTTATGGGGGTTCCTCCTGGCACGGGTCCTGGCAGAAAGTGCCTCTCGTGGGTCGATGGGATGGGCCTTGGAGAATGCTCCTTCCTCTGTCCTTCTGCATTAGGTTCTTTAAAAGAAATGTGCTTTCGTCACTTTTCTCTCCCAGCCCTTGACTCCTCTGGACAGAAATAGCCAGAAAGAAACTGCTCTGTTGGCCAGAGCAAATGGTGGGTTTGGTGTTTCTCCAGAAAGCACTGGTCTCAACTTGATTTTTCCAGAGCTGACCTGTCTGGTCTGATTTTCCATCAGCATTGAGACTGCTCCGTTCTCTGGCTTAGGACCTCAGGCATGAGGGCTGGGAGGTTGTCCCTTCTCAGCCCAGTCCCTGATCCTGGGGCAGCAGATGAGCCACAGTGAGAGGTAATTGTGGGGGATGGGGAGTGCTGCCCTGGGAGTCATGAAAACTGGGTGTTTACCCAGCTTGGTCGCTGCATACTGAGTGCTTTGGGGTGGATTAGCTTCTTGGATAAGCCCTCAGTTTCTTCATCTCAAAGATAGGGTGGTTGTAGTAGATGACATCCAGGGCCCATGAGGCTCTGGTGTCCCTTGATTCATTTAGAGATCGTATAGCTCAGAGGACAAGAGTGTGGATCCTGCAGACAGAGCTAGACTGCCTGGGCTGCGTCTAGCTCCACCACTGGCTATCCATTGCTGTTGATTGGTTAAGAGCAAGTCACTCAACCTCTTCTGCCTCTCTTTCCTCACCTATCCAATGGGGCCAGTGGCTAACTTGCTGCCTTATTAGGATGATTAAATGGGTTAATTTGGTGAAGCCCTTGGAACAGTGTGTGGTACACAGTAAGTGCTTTTGAGGTAAATATGTATTACGGTTAAGTTCGAGGGAAGGTGGGACTGGATGCCGGATAAGCCTCCTCCCTCCCAGGAGACACACAGCTTGGCCGTGCTCACACTAGCAGGTATTGTTTCTTCCTCCTGGAGCGCAGCTGGGACTCCATGGATGTGTCAGGACTCATCAGTGGCTCTGCACAGCCAACTTCTTCCCAGCACCCAACCCATCATGCCAGTAACTAACTCAGATGCTTTCAAAGAGCCTGCTTCCTACATTATTTTATTGAATCCTCTCTCAACCCAGGGAGTCACTTGGTGGGGATCCCTCCAAGCTCACAGGTAAAAGACAGAGGCTCACAGAAGTGCACAACTAGGGATGGTGGGGCCGGGACCCACCTTGTCCTGTTTGCCTATGTAGCACTGGTCTGGAGCGAGGGCCTTCTGCCAGCTGGGAGAATCTGTGCTTGAGGTCACCTTGTAGAGCACAAAGTAGCTGAGGCTGGGAGGGCGGATGGCCATGTGCCTGGCCAGTGGACCTGATTTTTACTGATCATATAAAAAAAGTGTACAGACTTACCATGCTTCTGGAACTCACTCCCTTATTGTTGAACATTTAAACTATTTCCAATTTTCAGATATCATTATGTACCTATTAAAGTAGCAAAAAATAATTCTTTCAGAACCTTAGAAGCAGTTACATGTATCTTGCTGATGGTTCCAAAAATTGGTCCAATTTTTCAAGAGAACAATCCAGTAATATTTAAGAGCTATAAAATTATTTCTACCCTTTGACCCGATAATTCCACTTCTGAGAATATACTCTAAGGAAATAGCTTAAAAGAGAAAAAAAAAAAAAAGAAAGAAAGTAATTTGTAGTTAGTTGCTCTTAGAAATGCTATTTATAAAAATTGGAAGCACCCCAAATGCCTAGCCATCAGGGTTTGGCTTAAAACCCGTGGTGTATTTACATTCTAGAATATGATAGAGCTTTTAAAAATGACAAATATGGGAACCATGTCAAGGCACGGACAAGTACACACATACAAAATAATGATAAGTGGAAAAGGGGGTAAATATGTATGTTTATATGCATTTTCTAATGACAGCTACACAAAACATAGGCCAATATTTGTTCAATGAATTGATAAAGGTTAGATGCAAGTTGGCATTGCTTTTAATATTCATTAAATGATTTAAGCTCATAGTAAAAATAAAATGAGTCCTTTTATACTCATAGATGAATAGGACCAGCTACATAATTTGCAGGGCTCACAGCTAATGAACATGTGGGGCACTTTGTTCAAAAATGGAGATTTCAAGATGGTGGCAGCAGAGCTTTAAACCAAGTGTGGGTCCTTTCAAGCCTTGGGTCCCGTGTAACTGCACTGTAAGCCTGTGAAGCTGGCCCTGGCTGGAGCTGTCGATCCAATCTACTCACTTCGCCAATGAGAAAAATGAGTTTCCGAAATTCAGCTTTGCAGAGAAAACCTCAGAAGCACCAACAGTCCAAAGCCCCTTGGAGCTTGGATTTAGTGCAGAGGTTACCGAACACCAGAAGGGTGTGGTCTAGAGAGGATGTGGTCACAGAACTCTGGCCATTTGTTCTTTGGCCTTGCTGCTCTAGCTGGACAGCCCATGGTGCTTTGTTCACCTGCCCATCCATTCATTTATCAAGCATTTATTCACCAGTCATGTGTCCTGGATGCTGTGCTGACTGATAGGGACACAGAGGACAAAGACGTGAGAGCTTAGGGTTTACTTGCAAAGACAAAGGAGATACCTGATTAGTGGATTATATTTGGTAAAAGCTATGGTAGGTTTGGACTAGTGGTTTAGACATCGTGGGAGGGTTGTGGGGGGCCAGGGCTCCTCTGGAGGAGCTGACTGATGCCTGAGTCTTGAGGAAGGAGTGCCTTGCTAAGGAGGGTGAAGGGTACCTGCCTACCTAGGGAAAAACATGCTCTGCAAAGCCCAGGTGAGGATGGAGTGTTTGGGAACTGCCAGTAATGGCTTTGGGAGCACTGTCCTCTGATCCATTAATATGAAGACAAGTCAACTAAAGCCCTAATGTCTTTACCTGAAGACAAGCTACGAATTTCCCATTCTGTGTTTTTTTAGCAGACTTTGTTACTTTGCGGACCATCGTCCCAGCCTACAGACTCTTTTAAGATGGACCCTGACATCATTTCTGGCTTTATGCCACCTCAGGTTGGATCGGCATGCTATCCATTTCCTTATCCAGGTGGTCAGTGGGCATACTGATGAGGACAGAGCCAACACCTGGGACCCAGAGCAGCCTCCATAGCCGCCCTCCACTGGAGACTTCCGTAAGTTGTCCCTAGGACTTTATGAGAGGCTCTGCTGAGTGTCTTCCTGACATCGCAGCGTAGTGGTTTTCTGACCCATCACGAAGAAATCTTGCAAGATGGGCAGTGTTGTTTTTGGAGAGCCTGCTTGCTTTCTCGTGGGGGCACTGCTTGCCATTCTGAAAGCTCACAGACAGACTAGCTGTGGACACTCATTCCCCACCCCCCAGAAATTTCTGCTGTGATCTACTCCTGAGAACTGGGTTGTCCATAGTGAGCTTAGAAACAGAAAAATACAGACAGAGCTCCTTCCCTTCTCCCCGCCCCCCCCAACTCTCCCAACATACACACCATCCTGGACACACATCTAATCCCTGGCTCAAAGGTCAGTGCTATTAGATGCCTGCCCCTAGTGTGGGGAGCCCTGTGTGTCATGTCCTTGATTATGACTATGACATGTCCTATGACTAGGACTGACTTCTCCATATGATGCTGGTACAAATGCCCAGGGAAGCTGGAACCAGACAATGACCACAGGACTGTTCAATTGATTTTCTCTTAGAACCTTCAAATATTGTCCTTTACCACCCAGCTGAGTTTGTTCTTGCTACTCAGTTTTAGGAATTAATCATCTTTTGTATTTACATGTAAATGGTTGGTAGTAAAAGAAAATATTTGAGAAAAAAGTTACCCCATTCATATTACCAAAAAGAATCATCATTAACAATCTGTGATAACCATTTTGGTCATGTCTTTATGCATATATGGAGAGAGAGAAGTAGATGAATGGGCACTTAGGTAGTTAGAGAAATAATTTGTCCAAGATGAAATCATACTGTGCAGGGCATTTTTACTAAACATGTATTAAATTTAATTTAACTGAAATGTTTAATAGCACAATAAGAAACTCAATGAACTGACACAGGATTTCTGGACATCAGATCAATTATTTTCCCCCCAAGAAACATTAGTTCCTAAAATAGCCTTCAAAATTAAGAGCAAATACCATAAATATTAAGAGAGTAAAGTAAGTTCTAAACAAAATTTCAATTTGAGACACTATCCAGTGACTCTGTTATGAGAAATATGAAAATTAGCGCATTACTCTTCCCCCTCGCTCTCCCACAACGCAAGGTGCTTATTAAATGCCCTGCTTTCCTATTGTCCAAGTAGTAACACTTACTTTCTGTTCTGTAACTGCCATTTCTAGTTCCTTAATCTATGGACTGTGGACTACTATGGAATGCTCACTGCCACTTGTCGGTTTTTTAACCACAAATGTTCTCACTTCAGATTATTTTGATTCACTATTTGGTTGAGTAGATTTATTGTCAAGTAGTTTTTCTGAGGAAGGGTTCTTATTGTGCATGTGGGATGGTGTCTGTCTGCTGACTTTATACTCGAAGTTATGTATTTCTTTTCTCAGAATGTTGTAGGCATTACTTCCCTGTCTTGAAGATTGAGTGTTGCTAAGGTGAAGTCAGGCATCTCCTCTTGATTAGCTAAAAGGCTCTGCAAAGTTAACATAACCTAAACAGAACTCATCAAACCGTTCCTCCACCAGTATTTCCCAGTACGGTGCACACCCTTCCTTTGGGGTCATTCTCTGGTACCTCATTTTCAGTCCTGAAGCAAAAAAGGTGACTCTACATCCATAATATATCCAGATTCTGACCACTTCACATTTCCTCCACTGCTTCCATCCTGGTGTAAGTCAACCACAAATCTCCCTTGTGCTATTGTACTTAGATCCTAACTGACTTCTTGCTTCTACTCTATCCTGTCCTATCCTCTCCTATCCTCTCCTATCCCGTTCGATCCTGTCCCATCCTGTCCCATCCCATTTTAGTTATGTGTATTTTATTTTTTATTCTGTTAATGTGGCTTTCACACCTGTGGTGTTTTTATTTGTCTCTTTCATTTCTTTCCTCAACTCTGTCAACTTAGTTTTTCTTTTTCTCTTTTTTAAAAGAGTTTATTTATTTATTTATTTGAGAAAGAGTGTACGCACTAGCGGGCGGTGGGGGGGGCGGGTGTGAGGAGGGGCAGAGGGACAAGCAGACTCCCTGCTGAGTGAGGAGCCTGACCGCAACTCAGGGCTCCATCCCAGGACCCTGAGGTCATGACTTGAGCTGAAGTCAGACACTTAACCGAATGAGACACCCAGGCGTCCCAATTAGTTTTTCTTTTATTACTTATAATCCCCATTTTTATTTTTCCAAGCATTTTATTAGATTTTATTTTTTAAGTTTACACACAGTAAAATTCACTCTTTGTGATGTACAGTTCTATGGGTTTTGGCAAACACATAGAGCTGTATGTCCACCACTATGTCAAGATACAGAATAGTTCCATCACCCCAAATAATTCCCATGTGTTGTCCTTTTGTAGTCAACTCCCCCCACCCCCACCTCTAATCCTGGAAACCACTGACCGGTTCTCCAACCCCTTAGATTTGCCCTTTCCACTAAAATCATATAAATAAAAGTGTATGTTATATAGTCTTTTGGGTCTGGCTTCTTTCACTTAGCAAAATGCATTTGGATTTATCCACATCACTGTGTATATATAGAGTTAATTACATTTTGTTGCTAAATAGTACTCTGTTTAGATGTACCAGTTTGTTTATCCAATAACTGGTTGAAGGATGTTTGAGGTGTTCCCAGTTTTTATTATGAATAAAGCGGCTATAAACATTCACATAGTGGTTTTTATGTTAATATACGTTTTCATTTCTTGGTTCAATAGCTAGGAGTAGGATTGGAAGGTTATACATAAAGTATATGTGTGGCTGCATAAGACACTACTAAGCTGTTCTCTAAAGGGGTGGTAACAATTTGCAGCCAGTGATGTATGGGAGTCCAGTTATTCCACATTTCTAGTACTTGCTACTGTTAGGATTTTTTATTTTAGCAATTCTAACAGGCATGTAGTGGTATCTATACAAACCACACATACTGCGGTTTTAATTTGCATTTCTTTTATGATTAATAATGTTTCCAACCTTTTCATGTGCTGATTTTCCATCTGTATACCTTTTCTTTTTCTTCGTGAAGCCCAGTATTTTCAAACCTATTCATTCATTTATTGTTTATTGAAGTATGATTAACATCCATGTTATGTTAGTTTCAGATGTGCAACATAGTGATTCAACAATTCTATTCATTACTCAGTCATAAAAAAAGAATGAAATCTTGCCATTTGTAGCAATATGGATGGAGCTAGAGGGTATCATGTTAGATGAAATAAGTCAGACAGAGAAAGACAAATATCATACAATTTCCCTCTATGCAGAATCTAAAAAAAAACAAAAGAAACCAACAAAGTAACAAAAAAAAAATCCATATGCCTTTGTAAGTAAAACATCTGTTCAAATCTCTTGCTTATTTCAGGAGGAGGTTGTTTGTGTTTTCTCACTATTGGGTTTTGAAAGTTCTTTATGTATACTGGATATAAGTCCTTTGTTTGTTCAGATACATCATTTGCAAATATTTTCTTCCAGCCTATGAATTGTCTTTTCATTCTTCTTTCAGTCTCCCTCACAGAGCAAATGTTTTTAATTCTGATGAGGCTCAATTTATCATTAAAAAAATAGATTCTGCTTGTGGGGCCATCTCTAAGAACTCTTTGCCTAACTCAAGATCATAAGGATTTTTCTCCCTGGTTTTCTCTTACAAGTTTATAATTTTGTGTTTTACCTTTAAGTCTGTGATACATTTCAAATTAGTTTTTGCATATGCTGTGAGTGTTTGGAGAGTATTGCCTGGGACTGGGATAGCAGTCCCTTCCTGGGGCATGGGGCTTTTTCTAGGGGTCCGAGGATGGAAAGAAAGAAGAAACCAGGTCTTCATGCGCATTCTGAAAGGTGAGAATACGATACAACATCTGGTACTAGGACACGGTCTCCAGAAAACCTTTGACCGGGCATGAGACGAGGACTCTAGAAACTGTACATCTGGGAAAGCTGCTGGGGTAAGGGATCTGGTGGCAAGGAAGAACTGGGCTTTTAGAGGGAAAACATTTAAAAAAATAACAGCAAAAATGTACTGACTGTCTTGTATCGAACAGTTACCCTGTGCCAGGTACTTTTTGTACATATTTTCTCATGCATATAGCCACCAGGCAAGGAGGCAGTTATTCTTCTATACAGATGAGGGAACCAAAGTTCAGAGAAGTTAAGTTATCTGTTCAGGGACACACAGTTATTGAGCAGAAGGGTGAGATTTCAAGCCTGGGCTGGACACTGAAGCGGGGGCTCTGTCTTCTCCAAAAAGCTATCTCCTGTGACTCAGGGCTCAGGGAACACTGGATGGAAGTAGATGAAGGGCAAAGGAGGGAGGAAGGCTGGAGGTTGATCAAAGGTAGATTTCCATGAGGACAAAGGACAATTGACTCTTGAACTGGGGCTGAGAGAATCCATGGAGTTGTTCTCCCCATGAGTTTTCTGAAACAGAGCTTGTAACTTCTCATCCATGGAGGAAGTGGAGGCTGGCCGAGGACTGGACAAATGAGCCTGGTGGCCTCTGAAGGAAGATTTCATTGAATTGGCCCTCATGGAGCCATCTGTGTGTGCTGTCCTGGATGCTTCCTCTCAAGGCTGACTTGGCATTTTTCGACCAGTCTCAGCCTGGGAAGCTGTCTGGATGACTAGGAGATGAAAAACCAAATTCCTGCCTGCCAGATGGGTACCTCTATCTCCCTCTGGCATCTCATGTGGAGCACTACCAACAGAGATCATGACCCATCATTGGCTGTGTGTCACTGCGAGGGATACCTAGGTGGTCTGGCAGGGAGCAGGAGGTGTCCATCCTGGGAGAGTGGGACCTGGGAGAGGTGGCCCTGGCAAAGGGCAGCGATTCTGGACCATTCTGTTGTTCTGTGGAATGGTTTTCTTCTCTCTGCCAAATATGGGGACTCTCTGGCCTAGGTCACTGAGCTATTCCTGGAAGGTAGGCAGCATGCCAGTGTTCCAGGCGGGCACTGTTCTCGCTCTGTAAATAAATGCAGTGGAGCCTCGGCCCAGCACCCCCAGGGACTGGCAGCCCAGTGTGCCTCTAAGCAGGGCTCCCAGAGAGGTGAGGTTCAGAGAAACAGAGACCTGGAGTCCACCCATGGTCAACTACTAAGTAGTTCCAGCTGGGGGTTCCACCGCCTTCATTCAGCCCCTTGTTGGCCCCTCATGGACAGCAGTGGTCAAGGAGGGGTCTGGATGCAGTCCTGGCACCTGGCCTTGGGCTCTTGAGTCTGGAGGTGAGGCTCTGGGTGAGTAGTGTCTATGTGAACCTGGCCAGCCCAGGCTTGACTGGAGGGACAGGTGGACAGCTGGAGAGTAACTGGAACCATCTCTAAGAGAGTGGGTCTCTCCTTGGCCTGGAAAGACACAAGCTAAGAGGATGAGAGTTGAGTCAATAAACTCAGGAAGAGTCTGAGCAGTGTGAACAGAGACTTCACCGTGTAATCTAGAATACTGGATTGAGAGGTGGTACCCAGTGCTGAGGTGAGGGCCAGCCCAGCTCCCCCGTATTAGCGGGGCAAATTACATAAGTGCTCCGAGCCTCAATTTCCTCAGCTGTAAAAGTCCAGGGTTGTTGGGGGGAGTATTTGACGTAGGTGAAGTGCTCAGCATAGTGTCTAGGACACACAGTAAGTGCTCAAAATGGGGAGCAATCTTCATTATCAACATCATCAGACATTTTTATTAGTGCGTTTGGAGTCACACTACTTCAGTTGGAGGCTACGTCCAACATTTAGTTATTACGTGGTCCTGGTCAAGTTCCTTGGCCACTCTGAGCCTGGGCTTCCTAATCTCTACAACAGGGCTAATAATAATAATGATAATACTTTTCAGAAAATTGTTGGGGTAACTAAATGACTTAATGTAAAAGCAGCTGGTACAAGATAGGCTCCAAATACATTGGATTAGAATGAGGATACCCTCATCAATCTTAAAGTCTGTTTAGGACCCTCTCCCCAAAGAAGTACAATGTTACACGGCAGGCTGTGTAAAAAAATCTCACCTCATGAGATTTATCACCCCAGGAGATGATACAGACTTAGGACTGAGTCAGGAGTATTTCAGATGCAGGTGAAGGAATCCAACCCAAAGTAGCTCGAAAAACAGGGAAGACTAGGGGATTGAGCTGGGCTTCAGGCACCACTGGATCCAGGCACTTCAACAACGGCATCAGCAAACTGTCTGTCCTCCTGGAGCCCTTTCCACTGTGTTGACTTTTTTCTTAGGCAGGTTATCTCCTCGTGGTGGCAAAGCTACCTGCTGTGGGTGCTGGGGGGGCTTGCTTCAGAGGAAAGAGCTACACTGCTTCGCCCTGAGCAAGCATCACACTCCTCAAAATGACCGTTTGGGTCACATGAGCACCCCTGAACCACTGACCGGATTGGGGCTGGATCATATGGCCAGCCCTGTGGCAAGGCCTGAGGGCCCTTTGTTTGACAGCCACACTGGAATCCATGGAGGGGGCACCATTCCCATAAAGCAAAGAAGTGCGCAGTTACCAGAAGAGAGAGGGCTGGCTGGGCAGGCAGATACAATCAGTGCTGATTAGTGTTAAAAGTATGCTCTAGGTAAATCCCTGGATGACCTAATGCATCATCTTAATGGGCTGGGAAGGGAAGCGGGAGTGCTCATAGATCTCACTCTCTGGGCCCCTCCGTGTCCTAGCGGGGAAGAGAGCACGGACTGGGCCCCCACGGGGCTCTTTGTCCTCTGCACACAGCCGGTCCCCAGCTTGCCCAGAGCACAGCCACACCCTCACCCCTGCCTGCAAGGCAGCCTTGGAGGGCCGACGGCTCCCCTTGAGCTCAGGTGGTTCAGGTGGCATGAGGGGCTGAAGGCTGCAAATTCCTACCTTGCTCAGACGCATGCTGGGCGGGGCTAGAGTGAAATACAGACATGGCCCTGGACTTGGGGAATCAGAGGCCAAGGGGCCGATGCCATCCCAGAGGCATGACCTTGAACACACTGCCGCCCTGGGCATCCTCCTCTGCCCAGTGAGGGGCTGGGCTGCGTGGTCTCTGACGTCTTTCCCGGTGCTGACATTCTGGGAATCTATGAATGTTATTAAATTCATGAATCGGCTTCTTTGCCTGGAACAAGTCGGCTTAAAATACATGCAAATTGCACTAAGTATAGCTGTTTCCTTGCTGAGGAGGCAGTCTGGCATATTTACATAGTTTGAAATTGGCTGCGGGATGCACAGGGTGGGAGCAGAACAGGCTCTGAGGCTGGGCTCTTAATGCGAGCGGAGCTCTGGACCGTTCCCAGCCTGGAGTCCTGAGGCCTGTCGTTAGCAGGGAGGGGGAAGGGAGCCGCTCTTACTGGAGCCTAGATGCGCCAGGATCCATTCTGGGTGCTCGTTCTCTATGATCTTATTGAATCCTCACAGCCACCCTTGAGAGGGAGTATTACTGTTCCCATTTAGTCAACGAGAATGCCAAAAACTCTAGCCTGCCCAAGGTCACGTAGAGAGTAAATGTGGACGTTAGAACCCAGGTCTGGCCCACTCCAAAGCCCACATATTCTCTACCACACTGGGCCAAGCAAGGCTTCCTCTTCACATGGCCAGCTCAGCCAGACTCCCTGCACTTCGGCCGTGCTCTTGTGGGCCGGTGCTGAGATTCTTCGTTCATTCATTCCATCAACACATGGCTGGCATCTGCTGGGTGCTAAGCTCCGTTCTAGTGATTCTGCAGTAAACAAGACAGACAGGGAGCTTACCTTCTAGTGGGAGTGTCGGGAAATAGACGGAGGAATACATAAATGAAACGAATTGCAGATTGTGATGGATGCTAAGAAGATAACAGACAGAGTGTGGCCACCAAGAATGCCAGGAGCCCAGTATGAATGGGGGCTGCATAGAAAGGACCTGCCTGAGAAGGTGTCATTGAAGCTGAGAACAGAACGAGGCCCGTGGTGAAGGCTGAGCCAGCGGCTCTGGGATCCAGTCTCAGTACCGGTCAGCTGTGTCACCTTGGGCAAGTCGCTTACTCTTTTCGAGCTTCTGGCTCTCATCTGTGAAAAGGAAGTGAGAGAGGGAGACCGTGAGAATCCTAACAGTGGGTATAAAACACCCACCCTACTGCCTGCCCGGCGTGGAAAAGGCACCCATTGTTACTGTGATTGTCACTGTACTTTCCGATCCGGGCCTGGATCACTCTTGGCACTGAGGTTGTGGGATTGAAGCCCTCTGGCTAACCCCAAAGACCATCAAACCTGGTAGGCAGATACTGGGACCAGGCCAGGAATTGGGGTGCCAGTTCCAGGCCTGGCTCTAATACCTGCTGCTTGGTGACCTTGACAGGTCAGGGAACACACGAGGTCTCCGTGAGTCCCCTTCCTGCCTCCCAGGATGGTTGTGGCACATCAGGGTATAAAAGTGCTTTGAGCAGCTCTGCCTCAATCCAGCTCTCTTATCCAACCAGCTGCATGACCTTGACAAGTTTCTGTGTCTCCACGCCCCGGTTTTCTCACATCTGCCAAGGGGTACAAGAATACCTACCTTGGGGTCACTGTGAGGTGCAGATGAGATGTAGAATGTGACAGTATGGTGACCCCTCCCTTATCCATGGTTTTGCTCTCTGTGGTTTTATTTTAAAAAAATTTTTTAAAAAGATTTTATTTATTTGACAGAGAGAGAGAGAGACAGTGAGAGAGGGAACACAAGCAGGGGGAGTGGGAGAGGGAGAAGCAGGCTTCCCGCCAAGAAGGGAGCCCAATGCGGGACTCGATCCCAGGACCCCAAGATCATGACCTGAGCCAAAAGCGGAAGCTTAACTGACTGAGCCACCCGGGCGCCCAGCTCTCCATGGTTTTAGTTACCCTTGGTCAACCGTGGTCTGTAAGCAGGTGATCCTCCTGACATACCTTAAGAAGTTCAGTAGTAGCCCTCACTTCATCTCATCATGTCAGCATTTTGTCATCCCACAGCATCACAAGAAAGATGAGGACAGCCCAATACAGTATTTTGAGAGAGAGAGAGAGAGAGACCACATTCACATAACTTTTACTACACTATTTTGTTATAGTTCTATTTTATTACTGGTGATGGTGGTTAATCTCTTACTGTGCCTAATTTATGAATTAAACTTTATCACAGGTGCGTACGTATAGGAAAAAATGGTATATGTAAGGTTTGGTACTATCGGCAGTTTCAGGCGTCCACTGGGGATCTTGGAACGCATCCCCCTTGGATAAGGGGGGACCCCTGTACTCTGAGTGCTGTGCAGCCTAGCTTGAGCTAGGGTCACACTCACCCCCACCTCCCAGAGAGAGGGCACGTTGCCCAGGGGCTAAATTGGAGCTATTCTTTTTTTTTTTTTTAAAGATTTTATTTATTTGACAGAGAGAGACACAGTGAGAGAGGGAACACGAGCAGGGGGAGCGGGAGAGGGAGAAGCAGGCTTCCCGCAGAGCAGGGAGTCCGATGCGGGGCTTGATCCCAGGACCCTGGGATCATGACCCGAGCTGAAGGCAGACGCTTAACGACTGAGCCACCCAGGTGCCCCTAAATTGGAGCTACTCTTGGCGGTGAGGGTAGGGACTGAGTCTCACCAGAGAGAGCGAGCAAGTTCTCCATAGATGTACAAATGACTGGTTGAAGTCAGTGTCCTATGTCGTTCAACCTGAGGAAAAGGGGACTTAGGTCTGTACCTGTCTCCGTACAACCGGAAGGAAGAGAGGAACTCTAGCAGTCTCACCCCCCCCACCCCGCTGTGAGCCAGTGAACCCTCACAACATTTCACAGAGAAGATGGCTCAGGTTCAGAGAGGTTAAGCAACTCACCCAGAATCACGCAGCCTGTAAATGATGTGAATCTAGTTCTGTCTGACTCCCAAAAGCAGATGTTGTTTTGTAGAGCCTGAAGCTTATTCAATTTTGGTGGGGGGACAGGAGATGAGGGAGATAGAGGAGGGGAATCTTGAAGACAGACATTTTATAAGAACACAACATTTGGTAAGAAAGTAAATGTTGGTCTAGAATGAAAAGAAGGGGCCTTGGGAGGGCTCATGCAAGTGAGGGCCCTTGAAGCTTCTCCATAAACTCAGAAAACATCATGACCCTACAGTTGCTCATAGAAATCCCTAAGGATCAATACTCTGGGCCTAGAGGAAATCACCTCATTGAAGCCCTTCATTTTCCAGGAGAAGGAACTGAGGTGAACTAATGAGCTTTCACACCTGAAACCCCCACCACGGAAGTGTGGTGCGTCACGGAGAAAACACAGCTCACAGCATCGGACATATCTGGGTCCGAGGCCCTGTGCAACACTTTCCTAGCGATGGGAACCTCTTTGATCCTTTGTTTCTCCATCTGTTTAAACAGGACACTAATACTTACCTTATACGTATGACAGGTGATGAACCTCCAGTTCAGATGAGCTGCTGCATGTGGAAGAGTAGTATAAAGAGATGAAGGACCCAGGGACCCACGGCACATCTCAGCTGCACTGTAAGGGGGTCCTGGAGCAATGAGCACTGCAGCTGTCATCTGGGAGGGGTGGGTAATATGGGCTCACTGCTGACCTGCTGGCTCCATCAGCTCAGCAGAGACCCCGGGGGAAGGAGTGGGGAAGAAAGGAATGTTGCTGGAGGGAATAGCTGGAGGAGAGGGGGTCCCTCGGGGAAGCTCCTGAGCAATCTGAGGGTGATCTGGGGAGATGCATAGGAGGGTGGGGGGGAGGAAGGTCCCATGGGTCTCTTGATAAATGATGGGTCATGGAAATAGCACTGGACTGGGAGTCAGGCTTCCTGGGCTCTTGGTTTTATCAACCACTCACTTGGTGCTCTTGAACGAGTCCCTTCCTGTGTCTGATCTCCAAGGTCCACGCTTGCCCTGATTTTCTATTTCTTCATGGCTGAGGCAGCTCACCTAAGCCCCAAGCATAGTTTTATATCTGGGTAGAAACAAAAGATGTGTTATTTTGGGGGGAGCTCTGGAGGGAGGCAGCTGTGGGCCTGGTAGGGGGGTTCTGGCTAGAAAATCTCCATGTATATCCACCCCTGGGGGGCCCATGGACAGTGTGTGGCCCCATTTTAGAGATGTGGAAAGACACCAGTGTCTCAGTAAGCCCATTTGGAGAATAGCAAGGAGGAGCGAGGGAGGGACCCAAGGTCGGCACCTCATCCTACAGAATGGAGCCTTTCTGATGCCAGGAAGAAGAGCTGAGCTTCTCCACGTCCCGGGTATGACTGTATCCGGGCCCCTAAGCAGTGTTTGAAACCTATTATGTTGTCTTACTTCCGGGGCTCCCGGGAGGAAACCTATGCCCCACAGTGCTTTCCTAGTCTTGGTAGATTCTGGACTAGTCTCAGCGCTCTGCCACCCCACCCTGCACCTCAGCCTGGGCCCCAGGAGGCAGGTCCACTATTCGTGATCTTCCTCCTTTCCCAGGAGCCCTAGCTGTTCAAGCCCCAACAGGCTCTGTGCCCTAAATCCCATGGCCTAGGACTGGCCTGGCCTGCACTCTTCCCAGAGTCTGGGTGGCCAGCGGCAGAGCCAGCCAGGCCTGCTGGATGGGACCCAGGGAGTGGCGAGTGAGGCTAACTCCCTCTGACAAGCCCAGGAGCTGCGCCCCAGGAGCTGGCCAAGCTGAGGCCCAGGGACACTCCTGCTGGCAGAGCAGCTGGTCAGATTGATCTCATAATTAAATCAGGGCCAGGCCTGGCTGACCGTCTGGGCTCCGACCCTACTTGGGCTCTGGCCCTTGGCTTCCAGGACGGGCCAGGGTTTGCCTCTGAGAAGGCGGAGGGTTTATGGTTGGGTGGAGATGGGCAATGGGGCATCTTAGGAGAGGGCTGCTGTGATTCCATCTGTGGCTCAAGAAGTCCCCCTCAACAGTGCCAGGTCATCCATAGCTAGGACTGGGGGAGGGGGCCGGGCTAGAAGGTACAGACCCTGAGATGAACACTTTGGAAAGTGGTGTCTTGATCAGCTTATATGGATTTCTCCATCACAAGAGAGGGCAGCTCTGTGATGCCAGATGCTCAGGCCAAAAGCTTGGAGTCATCCTGGATGCCTTTGTTTTTCTCAGCCCACCAGCAAATCCTGTTGGCTCCATCTTCCTACATAGGACACCCATGTTAGCCCCGGAATCCACCTGCTTTTCCCCAGCCCCTCTGCTGCCACAGCCCTCCATGCTGTCAGCCTCTCTTGCCTGCTTTATTGTAGGAACCTTCTTGCTGGTCCTCCTGTCTCCATCCTTGCCCGCTATGGACTATTCTACACATAGCAGCTGGTGTGATCACAGAAAAGCATGTCTAATCAATTCCTTTCTCTGCTGAAAAGCCTCCTGTGGCTTCCAGGATGGAATCCAGAGTCCTCTCTGGAGCTACAAGGACTTACAGGATCTGCAAACCCCAACGTGATCCCCATTCCCAAACTTCCCCAGGTTTCATTTGCTGCCATCTTCCCCTGCCCATTCAACCCTGGCCTCCAAGGCAGTCTCTCTCCCTCCTGGAGCACTCTGGCCCTGCGGTGCCCTGAGCCTGGAATGTTCTTCCCACAGCAGTCTGCACGACCACCTCCTTGGCTTCCTTGAGGTCTCTGCTTAGATACCACCTATCCAAGAGACCCTCCCTGCCCACCCAGCACACAAAAGCCCCCTACCATCACTCTCTATCTCCTCAAGCCCCACGAGAGCAGGAGATGTTACTGTTTGGTTTATCGATGTATATTCCCAGACTAGCAAGGAAGGGGGTTCAGTTCTTTGCATTCCTCATAAAATCAAGGGAGGTGTTGGAACAGGATAGGGGTTTCATTCCTGCTGCCTGACTCTGTGTGTGTCTCCCTTGCCAAATGCTATGGCTCTTGACTTCTTTTGAAGAAAAAATGTGATGCATTTGTCTTGATTGACGGTTGACAGACCAGCATTCCAATTACTGATTTGCTGTGTAGCCTTAAGCAAAACGCTGTCCCTGTCTGGGCCTCAATCTTCTCATCTATAAAATGAAGGAGTCGGTCTAGTCCTTGTCTAGATCTGACAATCCAGGATTTTATTACCCTCAACCTCCCCACCCCTCGCCTCACTCTTGTGCACTTTCGCATCCAGTTGGGGGTCCTTGGCAAGTTACCATCCTTTCAATGCCTTGGTTTCCTCTTCCGTAAACAAAAATGCCTGCCAGGCTGGCTACCCCATACATGTATCATGAGGCTCATAGGTGAGAAATTGCTGTGGGGTCTGGGTCATGAATGAGAGGGAGACTTAGCAGCATGGGCTTAGGAGCCACATGGCCCAGGTTCACATCCTGTCACCGCAAGTCACGAAAGGTTCCCTTGTCTATAAAATGGGGATAATTAGTGTCTAACACATAGTGTAGTCACAGGGATTAAATGAGTTAATATATGTAAAGTGCTTAGAACAAGGCCTGGCACAGAGCAGGTGCCATATAAACATTTGCTTTTATTACCCATTCGTGGAATCATTCCTTCCTTCTGCAATTATTTCTCAAGAGCTTCTTCATATGCTATTCCTGGTTCAAGGTTCATGTCCTTCCCTTCCCCAATTGAATTTTTTCCTCCCCCTTTCCCTTCTGAGGGGAGGGGCGGTCTTACCCTGAAGTCTTTTGGGCACAAGGAGGGCGTCTTATTTCCCTTGGACTCCCAGAGCCTCACACAGTACGTGGCACATAGTGGTGCTCTGCAAACACTCGCTGAGGGGACGAGCAGTGAGGAGGCCCCAGTACTGGGCAGCATCTATTAAATCCTGGTTACCAGTCAGGCTCCCTGAGAACAACAGCAGTTCCATGGGGTGGGTTCTATCACCCCCCTTGTCGATGAACAAGTTGGGACTCCGCTTTCCGTTGGGAAACCAGTGCTGGGATTCCGAGGCCGACCTGCCAGTCCAGTGCTCAAGCTCCTTGCCTCCTGGAGCACTTCTTCCCCCAGAGTGGAAGGTACTACTCAGTGAGCGCTTACTGTGTACCAGGCACTGTACCAGGTGCCTTCCAATACACATTTCATCCTCACGGCTGCCCTTGAAGAGCATTATCCCTCGACCCCCGTCTCTGCTTTATAAATGAGGAGCTGGGGTCAGGCTGTGGGAGGGAGGAGGGAGACTGGGGGAGGGGCACAGAACCCCCTAGACTTCCTCCTTTCTCTAGATCAGGAGCTGAGGCTCAAGGGAAGAAAGCTTTTTCAGGAACTTTTAATATAGCAATTGCTCATCCACACCTTGCAGCCTCATGAATCTCGTTGACAAAAACACCTGAAGAGGGTGATTGGATTCCATTGCACCTCGTAATCCCTAGACTTCCGGACTCTTCCTCAAGATGCTTCATTCCTATATTTTCCTGGAGGCTCCCCCAGACCAGAGGGCTCAGGGAACAGAGTTGCAGTCCTTGGTGGTTTTTGCTGTAATGTCTTTGTAAGACCCAGCTGGAGTTGACCGCACCAGGGAGGGTGGTGTCATGGCGAGGGCGCTAGACTTGGTTTCAGTGGCTTCCGGCTCTCTTGGATCTGTCCTATTGGGTCCTTTCGAGCTTGGGCAATTACTTTGCCTCTCTGAGCCTCAATTGCCTCATCTGAAAATTGAGGAAGTGACAAAGACCTCACAACTGTTGTAAGGATTAAATGCGATAAGGCAGGCAGATTTTCCAACATGATGCCTGTGTATTGGTGCCTTACATTTTGGTCAAATCTGAATTGTTTATTCAGTCAGCATGTTTACTGAATATCCACTTTGCCTAAGGAACCCTTCTTTGTCTTGAATTGATAGAGTTCAAGGTCAAGGGCTTAGGTTAAGCTAAGAATGATCAATGCAGGTCCTAGGACTTTGTGAGGATTTGTCTGACTGTGTGTGTGTGTGTGTGTGTGTGTATAACCCAACCCTGACTCCAAGGCCCAGCATCTTATTTTTTTTAAATTTTTTATTTATTTCAATTCAATGTAATTAACATATAGTGTATATTATTTTCAGGAGTAGAATTTAATGATTCATCAGTTGCATATAGCACCCAGTGCTCATTACATCAAGTGCCCTCCTTAATGCCCATCACCTAGTTACCCCATCTCCCACACCCACCCCTCCAGCAACCCTCAGTTTATTTCCTATGATTAAGATTCTCTTACGGTTTTCTTCCCTCTCTGATTTTGTCTTATTTTTCCTTCCTTTCCCCTATGTTCATCTGTTTTGTTTCTTAAATTCCACATATGAGTGAGAGCATATGATATTTGTCTTTGTCTAACTGACTTATTTCACTTAGCATAATACCCTCTAGTTCTATCCAGGTCATTGCAAATGGTAAGAGTTCATTTTTAAAAAAATTTTTATTGTTATGTTAATCACCATACATTACATCATTAGTTTTAGATGTAGTGTTCCATGATTCATTGTTTGTGCATAACACCCAGTGCTCCATGCAGAACGTGCCCTCTTTAATACCCATCACCAGGCTAACCCATCCTCCTACCCCCTTCCCCTCTAGAACCCTCAGTTTGTTTTTCAGAGTCCATCGTCTCTCATGATTCGTCTCCCCCTCCGATTCCCCCCCTTCATTCTTCCCCTCCTGCTATCTTCTTTTTTATTTTTTCTTAACATATATTGCATTATTTGTTTCAGAGGTACAGATCTGAGATTCAACAGTCTTGCACAATTCATAGCGCTTACCAGAGCACATACCCTGCCCAGTGTCTATCACCCCGTCACCCCATCCCTCCCACCCCACCCCCCACTCCAGCAACCCTCAGTTTGTTTCCTGAGATTAAGAATTCCTCATATCAGTGAGGTCATATGATACATGTCTTTCTCTGTTTGACTTATTTCGCTCAGCATAATACCCTCCAGTTACATCCACATCGTTGCAAATGGCAAGATCTCATTCATTTTGATGGCTGCATAATATTCCATTGTATATATATACCACATCTTCTTTATCCATTCATCTGTCAGTGGACATCAGGGCTCTTTCCTTATTTTGGCTATTGTGGACATTGCTGCTATGAACATTGTGGTGCAGGTGTCCCTTCAAATCACTATGTTTGTATCCTTTGGTTAAATACCTAATAGAGCAATTGCTGGGCTGTAAGGTAGATCTATTTTCAACTTCTTGAGCAACCTCCACACTGTTTTCCAGAGTGGCTGCACCAGCTTGCATTCCCACCAACAGTGCAAGAAGGTTCCCCTTTCTCCACATCCTCGCCAACATCCGTTGTCTCTTGACTTGTTAATTTTAGCCATTCTGACTCATGTGAGGTAGTATCTCATTGTGGTTTTGATTTGTATTTCCCTGATTCAGAGCAACGCTGAGCATTTTTTCATGTGTTTGTTAAGGACCAGCATTTTCTTTTTTTTTTCTTTTAGATTTTATTTATTTATTTGAGAGAGAGAGAATGAGAGACAGAGCATGAGAGGGAGGAGGGTCAGAGAGAGAAGCAGACTCCCTGCCGAGCAGGGAGCCCGATGCGGGACTCGATCCCGGGACTCCAGGATCATGACCTGAGCCAAAGGCAGTCGCTTAACCAACTGAGCCACCCAGGCGCCCAGGACCGGCATTTTCTAAGGCACTAAGATCTCTTCAGTCTTGGAATTTGGGAAGCCTGTAGGAACCATTTAGATTCTAGTCCCTTGGGAAATGGGAAGGGTTTGGCCTGGGGGCTGCTGTGGGGCCGGGCAGGCTTTAGAGGGCAACTTCTCTGGGACCTGTGGAAGTGTGTGCAGTGGACAAGGCATTAGGAGATGCAGGGCACCCTGACCCTGCACCATTTGTCTCCAGTGATTCAGACCACCTGTATGTAAAGACCAGTTTGACCCCAGAAGTGGAGATTAGAGGTCTCTTATAGGGCCAGAGAGAAATACAGAAGTAAGGGAGTCCTAAACATGGTCATATCTTTGCTGTCCCAATGACATGGATATCTTGGCCACCATTGTGATGATGTGATGCAAATAGTCATTGATTCAATGAATATTTATTGTGCCTGGCACTGTCTCAGATGCTGGGGATTCAGAGATTAACGAGACACTTAAAGATGCCTGGTTTAGGCTGGGAGAGAGAAGGCACCACAAGCCACCGACACAGAATGGCTGTGGTTTTGCTTCTCATATGGTTGTTGGTAGCTCCCCAAATGATCAGTGAAATAGTGTATATCTTCATCAGAAAAGACATGGGAAGAGGCTGATTTTCCTTGGTACAGAAAGCCATGCAGGTGGGAGATTTCCCTTCTAACTTTGCTACAAATCATTAAGCATGGAGCTCTGGCTAGTGGTCAGGATCAATAGGTACCAAGCCAAAAAGCCTTGATTTTTTTGATAAGCTGATCACTTGTGGATGTGTTGCTTACTGACCTATATGAGGTGCGGGAGTGAGGGGTAGCCTAAGGGAACAAAAGGGAGAGAAAATCAGAGCTGACAGATTCAGAAATGTCCAGGCCTCCTCTGGTCAAAGAGAGGCAGACTTGCCTCATTTGCATATCATTTAAATAGCACTGATTTCATATCAGAATATGAGGTCTTTTCCCCACTGCTATGCTAATCCAGCTAGGGAAAGAAACTTCAGGTCTGAGGCCCAAGCACCGCTAGAAAGAGATGTCCTGGGAGTGGGGGTCTGGTCTAGCTCTGTGTTGGGCACTCACTCACTGTGGGTAAAGTTTTGTCTTCCCCTGGAAGGCCCATAAGAGCAGAGTATCCTAGGGGCACCTGGGTGGCTCAGCCGTTAAGTGTCTGCCTTCGGCTCAGGTCATGATCCCAAGGTCCTGGGATCGAGTTCCGCATCGGGCTCCCTGCTCCGTAGGAAGCCTGCTTCTCCCTCTCCCATTCCCCCTGCTTGAGCTCCCTTTCTCGCTGTGTCTCTCTCTGTCAAATAAATAAATAAAATCTTAAAAAAAAAAAAAGAGCAGAGTATCCTAAGCACCAAGTGCAAAAATATTTTTTGAATAAATGAGTTTTTCCTGAACAAGTGACAGTGACTTTGGGACAATTACTTTGCCTTCCTGGGCGTTGGGGAGAAGATGTGGGATGTAAGTCTGACTAATGGTTTTGACTTTTGGGGCCCTGGGCAGCTGTGGACACTGTCCATGGAAAAATGACCACACCACAATGTGTCATACAATTCTGGGAGTTTTCTAGACCTTCTGAAGTCAGTTCATGTGTCTCTTAGCCCAGATTGGGAACCCCTGGACCAGAAGAGGTTGAAAATCCTTTGCCTTTTACATCTCAGATTCCTAAGCATCCTGGCCCATTTGGGTCTCTCAGGCATGGGAATCTAAGAGAGAAGATACATTCACTATATTTTTGGGGTTCCTACTATGTTCCAGGTGCTCATTTAATCCTCACAGATAAGGTAGGTATCATGGTTCCTTTTATAGAGATGAAGAATCTGAGGCTCAAAGAGAGTGAAATGGTTTCCTCGGAGCTGGGATTCAAACCCAAGCCTCTGGCTCCAGGACGAGGTGGGCTCGCACCCCACCCGATTAAGTGCCTCTCTTCATTGGGAGGCACCAGCTGGGCAAAGCCCAGAGCCCCAGCCTTTGTGGTGCACCGTGCACAGGGCAGGTGCCCCAGGCCAGGCAGGGAAGGGTCCAGCGTGCTCAAGTCTACACTTGAACTAGTGGAGCCATCCATGCCACAAATGGAAAAAGGAAGGGGGACCCTGGTGTTGCAGCTTCCACACATGCCCACTCCCTTTCACTTCTCCCATTGACATATCCACCTAACAAAATCTAAATGCCCGGAGTCAGACAAAACTCTCTCCAGCTCCCATCCGCGCCCCCCCCCCCCCTTTAAAGGCAGGAGTTCTATGTCTCGCAGAAGAAAGTGGCAGGAGGGACCGGACCTTGGGAGCCCGATTCAGTTTCCCATTTCTTTGGGGGCCAGGGGACCTATTAGGCACTATCAGTCTGCTTGGGGCTGTTCTGATGGGTCTAGAGCTCTTCTGGGTACTTCCCAGTTCCCGCTCCATGTCGGAAGAAATGCCCACCGCAGCAGCTGCAGTCCCAAACAGCTCTCATCTCCTTATCACCCTCTCCCTTGTCACTGTAGGACCTGCTGCCCGGAAACAGCACCTTCTGCAGGTGAGATCAGGGTGGGGGGACCAGTTGCTTCAGTTGCTCGGTTTCTTAGAGGCAGAGTATGGCGGACCATGAAGGGGACATCATTAACAAGAGACTAAGGGCAGGGTGGAATGTGCTTGCTGGCGGCCGAGGGCAAGGACTTCTCTGTTGTCATACCCCACACCACGGCTATTTCTGAGCCATCTGAATGCTGGGGAGTCCAGCGAGGGACTAGATTAGCCCTCAGAAGAAATCAGACAGATGTGCCCCAGCAGTGTGTGTGTGTGAATGTCAGAATCTTTTCCCAGGAGGTGCCACTGTGTCACTACATGGCTGGAGATCCAGGGCCCTGCTGGGGAGACAAAGGTAGAAGGTCCTCCTCACTTGAGTGCTGAGAGTATGGTTGATCCAGACCCCTGAGCACCAGCAGGAATGGGCAGAGGTGGGTGCAACTGGAGTTAAATGAGTCCCAGGGGTCTGACTGCCTTTGGCCTTCAAACCAGGTCTCCCTTCCCCACACATCTCCCCAGCTCCACGGAAGATGCAAGAAGCACTGATCTAATGTGGGATGGGAGCTCAGACTCACTCACCCATTGTCCCATCCACATTCTCTGCTTCGTGTGCACTGGGCCCTCGGGCAAGGGCGGGTGGGCACAGGGCCAAGGTGGCCCCAGGTGCAACCAGGGGAGCCCTCTCCCATCATGCCCTGGTCTCTGGCTGGGCCCTCCCAGCCGCAGAAACTGGAGTGAGGGTGAGGTGAGCTCAGGTGCACGTTGTAGGGACGATAATCCAGTCAAGCAAGCAAGAAGGTGGAGACCATCTGTGTCTGTCAAAAATTTTATTTCTTCATTTCACACAGAATGATGTTAAAATAAATCCTCAGTAATATATATATTTATATACCTATTTACTTGTGTTGATATTTACAAAAAACTGTAGAGCTCTATGAAGTCTATGTCCACCCATGATCAGGTGGACAGGCGATGTTCATTGAGGCATGTATGTACACACATATGTATAACCTATGTACAAATATCAGACCCTACTGACACAGGAACTCTGAGCTGCAGAAGTCCTGGGTGGGGCATTGTTGGTGGGGCCAAAAGCTTCCAGAATATGTCAGCAAGAATGATAATACCTACACATCCTGTGCAATGCACTTACAGCTGGTGTCTCAATTTTCACGGAGCAAACAAATAGTTAAATGCCTCCCCGACTCCCATGAGTCTTCCCCCGCAAGTCCTGCTCCGCCTTCAGCTCCCATTGGTCTCCAGCCTCTTATCACCATGGAGACCACGGTTCCCTCTCGGCATCATCCTTACGAAGCTTTACCATCAGCCTTGGAGTTCCTTCTCCTATTGATCCCAGGGAGGCTTATTTATCTGTCTCAGCTTTTCGAGTTTTCAGCAATTATTAGAGACAGGACACGGGAGGGCAGCTGCGGAGTCATGCATGGGCAGCAAGGAAGCCGGTGCAAGCCCTAATTAGAGTCTGTGCTGCATGAGCCTAAGTGAGAGGCCATTCCCACATTTTATATATATGTGTCAGCACATAAGCACACAGGTCTAGAGAAGAAAACAGCATCCCGCACTCATGAGCTTTATAGGTGTGTCCCTGCTGAAAAGTGGAGAATCCTCTTTGATGCCTGGCACCATTAATTCCGACTGTTCCAAGATTACCCTTAGTGGAGAGAGGGGTGCAGGGATGCAGAAACCCAGGCAGAGGCCAATTTGGCCAGGGCACTGTTTGCTCAGCAGGCTGGAGCTCGATCATGGGACTTTCCAGCTTCCTGGGGCCCTTCAAATGAGGGAATCATCCAAGCACGACAACAAAAGGAAACTGGGTCGCCGGATCCCACGTGAAGGCGGAACTGGGGCAAGCACAGAGCATGTTCAGACCCTCTGGAGCTGACACTCACCCTTGCCAACACCAGCTGGGACACTCTTGCTCTTCTCCCCCATGTCCTAACCTGCAGCTCTTTGCTCCTTTCTAGCCCTACCTGGCAGGGCACGGTTCTTGCCCTGCACTTCACAAGTGAAAAAGGCAGTTATGTCAGCAGCCGATGTGGAAAGTGCATGGTAGCAAAGTGGGCCCCTGAATATTCCCTTCCTCCCAGCCCTACCTCTCGCTCTCTCCAGCAGCCTTTGTACAAACAAGGCAGCCAGTGTCCAGGGAATCCTTTTTAGGGAGAAGCAGGGCTTCCAAGCCTCTCCCGAGGGCTGAGAAGAGACACAGGACTGAGTCCTCTGGGTAGCTACCGAAGGTCCAACACACAGCCGCACCTACACTGCCTTCAATTATCTAGATGATGCAGCAGCTGTCCACATTATTATGTAACCACACCTGCCCCGTGCATCCGTCACTGGAATGATGCAGGGAGTTCTCAGCTGCAAACTCATCTGGAACATATCTGACTATTTTAGGAGTGCAAAGGAGCAAAGAGTCATATCTGTTTCCACGCCGAGGTTCATGCAGTGTAAGAAGCGGTCATCCAGACAGGCTGCCTCGGCTGCCCCAGTTTGCCCGCTGGTCACGCTAAGTCTGGGTGATGGGCTTCTCCCACTGGGTCATAGCCAGATTGGCAAGATTGGAGGGCTGCCGCGGGTGGTGGGAGGTGGCAGGCACCCCTGCATGCCCCAATTACCCCGGAGAGCAGTGAGGAATCTCTCCCACCCTCGTCCAGGTAGACTGTGCACAGTCACATGTAGGACATGAGGTTGGAGCTTTCTCCCATGGGTCTAACATGCTGCTGGGCAGATGGAGAGTGAGAGCGTGGTTCAGCTCAGAGCTAGCTGTTTCTCCAAAGAGGCCAGGGACTTATAGCTGCTCTCCTGCCCAGAACTGCAAGCTACATTCGGTCAGGACAACAACAGGGTGGGTTTGTTGCTTCCGTTGGTCATCACACATCTCGCCTTCCACAGGGCAGAGGTGTTCTTTAGTTCTTCATCAAAAATGTTATGTGTAGATCTCCTGAAATTCAAGTCTAGGACACCACCCATGAGAAAGCCTAACAGAACAGTCCTGGGCCACGCGATGTCCTTGAGCTTTCCACCCTACCCCCACCCCACCCCCCAATCCAAAAGTTTGGAATAACTTTTTTTGGCTTCAGTGATGAGGTTACAGCCAACCAGGGCAGACAGAACAAAGGATAAAGCACCTGGCCCTTAGATCAGACTTCCCTTTTATCCCTGAGTCAGGCAGCCACCTGGGAGGGAGAGGAGAGAGGTAATCCTGGAGCCCGATCGTTTGTTATGAAAGAATTGCCTTCTAGAGAGGTTCCCACATAGCAGTAAGAGAGCTGAACTGGAGAAGTGGTTAAGAATGCAAAGGGATGGCATTTAAAAATTCAAATAAATGCAGTTTATTCCTCGGATTGCCAAATTTATTCCACATTAGTGAAGCTAAGGGGGTCGGTCAGTGTATAATTTTTGAAACAATGGTATACATATATACATATACTATACATATATATATATATACACAGATATATGTATATATGGAAAACTTCTGATAACACAGGACCAACGAACCCAAACCTCAATTAACGCAAGCATTACGTTTTCTTACTATACTTTCCATAGAAAGAGGCAAATGACAGCAAGGGCATTATCTGGTGAGCCAGGACGTGCCCAGACGGCCAACTTCCGGTATGCCTTGCGGCCTATCTCTTTGGTCTCTTTGGTCTCCTCCGTCTGCACTTTCATATGATGAGCGCTGAGGTTTCCAGTGTTGACCCTGAGCAATGCAAGGTCTTCTGTCGTCTTCAAACACTCTACTTGCTAAGGCAGGAAAGTTTATACTAACCTACTTAGGAAATGGGTTGCTTTTTTTTTTTTTCCGATAGCAAATACTGAACCCAGACAGGGTGTCCCATTCCCACTCAAACCACCATAATTGTAAAGCAATCAGGACTCTCCCTTCCCTGAGGATTTCCCCGTCAGTTAACAGTACAGTTTTGCTGTACACACGTGTATAGAGCAAGGTAGATAGAGAAGGAATGGACTAGGACCCTGGGGTTGCCAGCCTTTCTTGATTGTCCAGTCTGAGTATCTAACCTTACAGATTTTTTTTCAGGACAGGGGGATTCTTCTGAAGCCCCCAGTAACGTGTGCAAATATTTGTGCAACTGCACACGGTAGTGGGGTGGTGGGGCTTTTGCTGCTCCAATGTCATGCCCTAACCACCCACTCTCCACCCCTGTAGACCTCTCCCCCCCGTAACTTGCTTCCCTCCACAGCTCTCATGGAGTTCCTTTTGGGGAAGCAAGCCAGCTTATTTTGAAGGACAGCCAGAGGGCCCTTCCCCAAATCTGTCCAGGCTACCGATCCCAGGTATGAACCTCCAGGCCACATTCCCCCAGCATCCACCTCCCTGGGGCGGTGGGGGGGAGGGAAACAAATGGATCAAGTAATGGCTTTTAGTGCATGGAAGTGATCTTCTGTAATGGCTCAGGATGCTTTATTCTTATCTATTGGTAAGTGCTTTCCTGCAGGGTTCCATTACACCCTGCCAGATTGACTGAGAGTCAACGAGATGGGCTGGCGTGAGGTCACCCAAACTCAAGGTTGCAGGGCCTACAGGTTGTGAGAATGCCCTGGCAGACAGGGGTAGGCGGGAGGGAGAGAGGGACTGAGGTGCACACAGGGACAGAGAGCCGTGCACGTGGGAAAGAGAGCGACAAAGAAAGCCTTCTCTCGGACCTTCCTCGTGTATACGTGCATGCGTTGCACCTCTGCAGAGGTTTACCTTCCCAAGGAGGGTCAGAGCCCCTGAGGACAGGGGTCGTGTGAACACGCGGGAAGAAGAGGGAGCCACAGACAGAGAGCTAATGCCCTGAAGCCAAGGGCATTATCTGATAATCCAGGTACTATCACTTTTCAGTCCTGAGAACATGGTTTTGAAATAGCTATTGCTAAAGAAAACAGTCACTATTTAGTTTATTGCACGTTTCCTCGTTAAAAATACTCAAACACAAACTAGGAGAGATGGAGTTGAGCTTTGGTGGGAAGGGAAGCAGAAAGAAGAGAAAAGAGAACTAGATCGGTTTGAGGAAGAGACCCATCCCAGCTTGTAGAGGATCCTTCCCCTCCCCCAACCCTGCTTGCTGCTTTGATGAGGAAACGGGGCTGGTCTCAACAAGGGCGGACTCTGAAGATACAGATGATGGTCCTGCTAGCCATGTGGACACCTCCCAGCATCCAGCACCCTGCTAGCTGGCTCAGGTGGCTAACGATGTTAGAGGTTAAGGTCATGCGTTCAAACCTGGCAATGGACACTTTGCCGAGGCTGGGGGACCTCCGCTGTGTAGCCAAGGAGCAGCCCAGGCATTACAGCCTATGTGGACCAGCCTCTCAGACCAGGCAGCCATCACCCACATGGAGGTTGCTATGATAATGGCCCCCAGGAGAGCCAGAGCTGGAGCAGAGCTCACCATCCTCACTCCTGGGTAAACCATTCAAAGCCCCGTGCTCCTCCTGCCTGCCGTGGGACTATGGTGCCACCCTCACATGCAATTTGCAAACTGTCCTACCATCTCCTTTGGGGAAAAGTCAGCCTCCACCTCTTCTTTCCTCCCCTACTATGGGCCGCACTAAACCCCCAGCCTGAGACTCTTCAGAGGGCACTCCCTCTCTCAACATGGGTTAGCATTGGTATTTTAGACAGACTCTGAGGAAGTAAGTTGGCCAAGGTCCTAACTATGAAGGAGTGAGAGATCCAGGGACAGCAGATGTGACAAGCCAGTCCTGCAAGCCTCCCCACCTGAGACAGCCACATGAGCACTCAGGCCAACAAAGCTCTCATGGAGTCCTTTCCACATCCAGCCAATGGAGTCTGGAGGCACACTCCCTGCGGGCTCCTTCCAAAAGGCTAACCTCCTGGTGACATGCCTATTCCATTCTCAGAAGCCCAGCTGAGAGGGACAGAGGGAAGCAGAGAGGAAGGCAGACAGTGTGTCTGACACCATGGAAGCTTCAGGAAGCACAGAGCCTTAATTATGTCCTCAGCTAAGTTTCAGCTCCTGTAAAGTTTATGCTGCAATTGGACCCTCTCTTCCTGATCATCTCCCCACCTTTCCTGGACTTCTTTCTCTTTAGCCTCCTGAAAACTCTAACATAAATGAAAGTTTGAGCTCATGGCAACACCTGCTGAACCTGAAGGGAAAATTGCTCCCTGGACTTGGGAGTGCGCGAAAGGCCCGGCGTCTTGCCCTGAACGTGCACACTGGACCCCACACGTCCTTCTCTGGTGCTGGTGCTTCCTCTGTGGAGACTGGGAGCTGTGGCCATCATTAGGAGGGACATACCCGGGAGGGCCACAGGAGTAAAGACAGACATGCCTGAGCCAATGCCTGACTTCAATTCTCAATTTCCTTCTGAGGTGACGCCTTGGCCAACAAGCACCCAGCTACCAGTGGGAAGAAGCAGCTCTGTGCGCCATTCAAAGAGGAATCTTATGAGGCATTTAAATCTGGCCTTAGAATACAGGATAAAAATCAGGCCTTCTAAAAAATTGTTGCTTGCTTGTGTGGCATTAGGTTCCCGTCCTCAATCGTGTTTTTCTTAAGCTGAATTAGTGAGCGTTTCCTCAAGGCACAGCAAATTGGATGGGAGGCAGGGCATCCAGGTGGAGACCCGGCAAAGGAGTGGAGCATGCCTGGGATTGGATCCCCATAAAGGGGACTCAGGAGTTGACCCCACTGGGCTTATGCCCAAGAGCAAGTGAGATGCCACAAGCAAGGAAAGGGGGCTCATTTTAAGAGACAAGTCTACGTGTGGTCTTGACTTTTTCTGACCCGCCCCTGACAAAGCCATTGAGGATGGAAGGGCAGTGAAGTCTGAGGACTGACAGAATGTTGGGGACATCTTCACTCTGGTTTTGGGCTCAGGACCCTGCAGTTTCTTGAGCCATCACTGCTTTGAAGAGAACGGAGCTGAATCTAGAGATCCCGGGGTTGGGAGCAGGGGAGCCTGGGCAAGGGGGTTGTCTATGTGGACTTGCTCCAAAGGCTAGGGCATGGCAAGGAGGTGTGTGTTAATAGGCTACAGGCTGTCCCAGGTCCTTCCACACTCACATTTCTCGTGGGAGGAAGGTGAATAAGTAGAAGCCCTATGAGATTCCCAGTCTTAATCCAAGATCTGCTTAACAATGGTGGTGGCTCATCTTTTTGCTTTAAACCTTGGGGGTTACTTCTCTGAAATCTGGAAGTGGGAGAAAGAGAAGAGGGTAGAGGAAGAGGCTTCTTGAAGGCTATTGGGGGAGTACAGATGCAGGCTAGGGAAAGGTGATGAAATCTCATCTTTTGTTTATGCCTACTGATTTATAGCTTTGGGGGCAGAGAGAGAGAGCTGAGTATAGGTGTACCCTCCATGTGAATTATGTGTGTATGTGCTTGGGTGTGTGTGCTGTACGTTGTGTGCCTCATATGAGTAAATGCATTGTGTGTATAAACTGAGTTTGTGTGTATCTGGTGGGCAGAAACAATATAAAGTATCCTTGGTGTACTGTGTATACATACCCATTGTGTTCATGTGGTTTTTACGCATTTTGCATCTGAGTTGTGGTTGTGTCCCTGTATGTGGTATGCGTAGATCTTCTGTGTTATGTTCTGTATTGGTAAGTATGTTCTAGGTCTGTGCTGAATATGCCTATTTTGGATACAGGTGTAGTTACGTATCATCTGTGTATGCCCTTTTCACTAATTGGCCTCTGTGCGTTTTGTATTTGTGTGGGTCGACAGTGTATCTATTTTGCGGTGGGCGTGTAGCATTGTGCCTGCACCTGTGGATATTTTATAGTCCCCGGTCAAGGCCAACGGGATAGGAGATCTCCCCTCTGACCGAGGCCTTGGGTATGGGTTGTTTTACCATCTGTTTCCCAAGGTCTGCGCCCTTCCCACCCCATGTCTTGGAAATTCAGCACCACCTCCCATGAAGGAGAGGAAGAGAAGCATAGAGGCTTCACGCTGGGCATGGGGCGTCCTGCAGATCCCTGGGGATGTGGGTGACCAGGAACTAGTGAGCACCCTGGGCCTAGCACCCTGAGCTGGTGCCCCACCCCCTAAGGTAACTGTAGGTGCTAAATAGCCAACAGTGAGGCTAGGGCTGGAGCCGAGGTTGGGCGACCTGACCACACTGTGTTTGGGAAATACAAGCTATTATGTCGAAAGGTGAGGAAGCCCAGTCTGGGAGGCGGAAGATTCCCCACCTCAACCCATTCCAGGGCCAGCCTGAACTCCGCCCTTAGGCGAAGTGCTCATTCCCTCTCAATCTGTCCCAGGACAGGGAATGATTATTTAAGCAGCTCTGGTTGCCAGTGCAATGGGGAGAGAGTTTGAGCCAGGCCATCGAAACGATGCCATGGATCATCTAGCATCTCCATCCCTTGGCCCGGGACTTCTGGAGTTTCCACACCGAGGAAGCTCCCAAGTCTAGACCTGTGGCACTGGGTCCCTGGTTTCAAGCAGGAGATCCATTCTGGCTCTTTACGGAAAGGGTCATTAAAGTGACTGATGCAGAGCCAAATGACAAGAAAAGCCAAAGAGGGTGGGCAAAGATGAGAAGGGAGATGATGAACATGATGGGCTGTAGAGAAGAGGCCTGGGGCGGGTGTGGCCCAGGGCAGCAGGAGCCGTGAGGGCCACAGGCCCTTGTGTACTCGGTGAGACAAGCTTCAGCCACGGGGAACTGAAGCTGCAGCACATGGAGGGCAGAGAGACAATTCTAACATCTAAGAATCCATGAAGACTGGAGTGTCTGGGGCAACGGCAGCAAACCCAGGCCCAGTGGGGTTATCAGTGAGACAAACCAACCCATTAGGCTGCTCAGACAACCAACCCACCAAGCAGGGGATTTGCTCCTGAACCTGAACTCCAGAGAATGAACATATATATATATATATATTTATATATATATATGTATGTATATATATAAGTGTGTGTGCATGTGTGCATATATACATATACACACACATATGTATGTATGTATATAATACATAATATATACATACATACGCTAGTGCACGTAGTCAAACACATGCATAAATTGCCCTGTGTCGGAAATATTGCATAAGCTTATACAAGGTTCAAATGCAATTACTTCTATAGCTAGGTAAGTAGAGGAACTTGTAAAAGAGATACTCAATATATATTTATATACACTGGATCCACAAATCTGCCTGTCCTCGGGACCAGGTGCCCTGGTCAGCTATAGAGTTATGCCCATGACTAAGTTCAATCGTAAGGTGCAGTTATGTGAGGTGTTCGGGGCGCTGCTTTCCCTGCTCCCTTTCCGGGCTTTGCAAGAGGTCTGTGCCCTGACGTGGAGGAACGGGGATGGGGTGGGCTGGAGAGCCGGAAGTTGTGGTTCCCCGTTCCAAATAGTCTCTTCTTTTTTTTTTTTTTTTTTCCTTTCTCCTGAGGGCTTTTGTCCTTTGATGGGGAAAAAAAACCAAAACAAACCAAACAAACCCCTAGCTCCGTGCCACTCCGGGGCTATTGATACTCTAAATATGAATACTGTGTAGGCTACTAGGAAAATAGGTTATCTCCTGTGTTTTAACTACTGAGATTCATGCAACACACACCCATGCAGGTCTATCGCATCACTGGAAACTGCGCTGTGGTGTCAGGGCCACCAGCACCGCACTGGGAAAGCAGGTGTCTGCAAACTCCAGCGTAACGAACGCAGAAGTCGGGCGTGTTTTGTGACCCCGAAGCCTGTGAAAATGGCGAGGTCCGAAGCTGAGAGGTCCCTTGGTTCATTAGCTTCTCCCCATCGGCCTAAGGGCGGACGTGCTACTGGGCAACTCGCCTTCGGTCATCCTGACTGTCCCTCCCCCTGGGGTTCCCCCACATCCACACTGCGGAGAAAAACCAAAAGCAGCCTTTTCCGTTATGAAACACAAGCCTCCGGAGCACCCACTAGGCAACTGCAATTCACACAAACCCCAGCCCGTGACACAGAAAGTAATTCCAATACGCAGGACTGTGTGTTCTTTTCAATGCAAAAATGGGAAATGACCTTTTGAATAACTCCCGGTGCTTTCAAGCTAAGCCACGACGGTTTTCCTCTGTGAAGGGGGAGGTGGGCTCATATGGGACCAGGGGCTTGGGGGCCCGGAGGCTTGGGAGCGGTGGGGTGCGTCTCCCCGGGTGTTGTGCGTGTTTAATTCGAGAGGGAAGGTGGTACAGATGGGGCGGGCTATGTATTTGATAGGAGGTGGCCCCAGTGTGTCTTTCTGAAATTCTGGCTCCATAGATGACTCCCCTGTTTAGAACCCCCTAGGCCAGTGATGAAGATCTGCATGAAAGCCAGGGATAGATATTCTGTGTTCTAAATCAAAAATCAAAAGATCACAAGTCACTTGCACTATTTGCGTTCCATGCAGAACCAGATACACACCACACTGTAGAACACACTGACTACAATGCAGGCTATTTATGCAGTATCTGCAGTATTCCATGGAGCTGCGGGTAGGTTAATAGGTTTCAATCAGACGTCAGTTAACATTTTGGTAATATTCACATAGTTTGTATTAGCCAAAGTGCAGTTGGCCGTTTTCAAGTTTTCCTCTCTAAAGTCCTCGTTGCTGTTGTTTACCCCCTCCTGGATCTCCATGTAATCAGACTTACTAATGGTAGAGGCACTTCTACTTTTCTTCAGGTCAGGGGAGGATGGGATCTTTGGACAGCTCGTCACTTGCAGGTACTGGGCCTGCTCCTCTCCCTCTGTCTCCCGGTGGTAGAAGTAGTTGAAGTTGGACACTATGACAGGGACCGGTAAGGCAATGGTTAACACACCTGCGATTGCACATAGGGAACCCACGATCTTTCCCCCAATGGTAGTTGGAACCATGTCTCCATAGCCTACAGTTGTCATGGAGACGACTGCCCACCAGAAGGCATCCGGGATGCTGGGGAACTGGGACTCTCGCTCATCGGCCTCTGCGAAATAGACAGCACTAGAGAAAAGGATGACCCCGATGAAGAGGAAGAATATCAGGAGGCCCAATTCTCTCATGCTGGCTTTGAGGGTCTGACCTAGAATCTGGAGACCTTTGGAGTGTCTAGACAACTTGAAAATCCTAAAGACTCTTACCAACCGGATGACACGGAGGATGGCCAGCGACATGGCCTGCTGGCCCTGCTGGGCATCCTCTGGCTTCTCAGCCAGCTCCGTCCCCAGGGTGATGAAGTAGGGGATGATGGCCACGATGTCAATGATGTTCATGATGTTGGTGAAGAAGCCGGCTTTGCTGGGACAGGCAAAGAACCTCACCAAGAATTCGAACGAGAACCAGATGATGCAGAGGGTCTCTACAATGAAGAAAGGGTCAGTGAAGGAAGTCGACTGCTGGTACCCTATCGTGCTGTTGGAGTAGGTGTGGAAGGTCATCCCGCTGCCGTGCATGTCCTCGTTCTCATCCCGGAAGATGGGCAGGGTCTCCAGGCAGAAGCTGACGATCGAGATCAGGATCACCATGACAGATACGATAGCAATAATCCTGGCAGGCCCTGAGCTCTCTGGGTATTCAAAGAGAAGCCACACCTGCCTCTGAAACTCATTTTCAGGCAGAGGACGCTCTTCCTCTTTGATGTAGCCTTCGTCTTCCCGAAACATCTCCATCGCTTCTTCTCCCAGCTCATAAAACCGAATTTCTTCGGAGAAGATGTCCAAGGGCACGTTCACGGGCCGCCTCAAGCGGCCCCCAGACTGGTAGTAGTACAAAATGGCATCAAAGCTGGGCCGGTTCCGGTCGAAAAAGTACTCGTTTCGGAGGGGGTCAAAGTACCTCATCCGCTTCTTTGGATCCCCTAAGAGGGTCTCTGGAAACTGAGCTAAGGTCTTGAGTTGGGTCTCAAAGCGCAGCCCTGAGATGTTGATTACCACTCTCTCACAGCACTCGTGGTCAGCCTCAGGGTCGTACGTGTCCTGCGGGGGCCCGGGGAGGGCGGCAGCCTCATCCGCTGGCTCTCCGGTGGCCACTGTCATAATTGGGGCTGAGAGAAGGGCCTCACACTATGCCTTCCAGCTGCCTGGTGGCAGGGAGCTCAGGGTGCTGCTTCCGGCCCCAGGAAACACGGAAGCATTGGCCTGGGGTCCTGCAGGAGAGCCCCGAGGGCTCGCTGAGGACCAGAGACACAGCCTCCCTTGGCTGAAAGACAGAGGCAGTTAAGGCCGTGAGACCACTCAGCACTGGCAGCCCGACCTGGGTTGCTGCTCCTTGTCTCCTATCTTTGAGCCAAGAGCTCAGAAACATCACCACCACCACCACCACCACCACCACCAAAAAGCGAAACTTACCTTCACCTTGTAACCTGGCTGGGGATCAGAGGCAAGCAGGTGGCAGTCTCTCAAGAGCGGTCCAGATTGCCCTGCGCTGGGGGAAGGTGATTGGTACAGGCCCCCTCTGCACCACAGGGTTTCAAGGAGCACAGCCCCTTCCATACTAGAGGCTGAAAGGGAGCCCTCTCAACTAATGTCTTGCAAATACCTGCCCCCAGGGAGGTATTCACAGTGGTGGATCTTGGGCTTGGGTCTCCCTCACTGCCCCCACTCCAGTGACTCGACATATGGCTGTTATTAAAAATAGATTGATTTACCTGGCAAGGCAGGAACCTGGAGCTCTCTTCCTTGAAGAGCTGATCAGATACCGTGGGAATCCTAGATACACAAATAGGCAGCCCGATACACAAATCACGTCTTCTCACTTGAGCGAGAAATAATGGTGAGTCATTCTGGGCAGGAGGGCAGGCTCCAGGTCCTGGAGGTGAGCTCCAGAACTGCGCTGGCCTGGAGGGCCAGTGGAGGGTCTGGCCAGGGGAACGCGGGGCTCGAGGACGCAGAACTTGGGTCTGGAGCCTTTGGAAGGAAAGTGGCAAGATGCGAAGTCCTCCTGGCTGTCCTCAGGAGGTGTGACCTTGCCTGGAAAAAACAGCAGCAAGGTGGAACCAGGGCTTTTGGGTGGCAGGTGCCAAGATTTAGGAGGGCTCTGGCGGCTTTCCTTCCATGCCCACCTTCCATGCTGGTGTCACACCTGAGAACTACCCCTCAGCCTCCCTGCCTCCTCTGGGCAGGCTTCCATCAGCTGGAAGCTTTTTCTTCCAGGGAAGGAGCCTTCAGGCTGGGCTGGGCCCGCCTCCTCGGGGGCCTGCCAGGGCTGAGCCACATCTCCCTCGGTCCTCAGCAGCCATCAGGAGGGACTCTAGGCAAAGCCCTCCAGCCCCCAGGTCAGGACGCTGCAACTCCCAAGGGGAGGGCTTCCTCCACTGCAGCCCGACTCTAAGCTCTGACCCCGGCAAGGTCCCGGAGGAGGAAGAACCCCTTCCCCCCACCCCCCACCTCCCCGACGCACACGCCTTCAGAGCCCATCTAGGGAGACTCCTCACACAGAAAGGTCGACTCTCCAAAAGCTGGCTGGCTTGCTCCCAAGACTTACTCTCCCTCGGGGATCCCTGGGGTGGAGGCTTCCCTCTGAGCAGGGTGGCATGTGATTTGGGCAGGCGCTCGACCACCGATTTCTCCCCCAAGAGAAAAGCCCTCACATCTCCTCGGCAGGGAGCGCAGAATGAACGCCCGGCCAGCCTGGCTGCCAGGCGGCTTGGCAGCAGCGAGAGGGGGAGCCTGGAGGAAGCCGGCTTCCGGGCTGGCCCCCTGCCGGCCCAATCCCGCCGGCCCCGGGGCAGGGAGGGGTCCCGGCCCTCTCCCCATCGCCCCGACTCCGGCCGGGATTCCGCCAGGCGCGCTCCGCGCTCGGTTCCGCGCCGGCGGACCGGACCCACCAGCAGCTGGCCGCCGCGGCGAGCGCCGCCTTAACCCCTTCCTGCCCGGCCGCTGCGGGCCCGAGCGCAGCCCGGCTCTCTCGCCCCTGGGGTCCATCTCCACCCGAAAACCCGGGAGCCCGAACTCTGGGGGTAGGGAGGAGGGTGCTGCCCCCAGAGCTCCGCTTCCTCCTCAGCGCGGGGGCTCCGCCGCAGCGCACGGCCCCGGGGAAGCGGAAAAGCACCGCTCCGCCGCAAAGCCGTTTTGGTTCGGAGCCGGAGAGGGGAATGCAGGCCGGCGTCCCAAGTGATTCGGGTCCTACCGACCGGCGCTCTTCACCAGACCCGGTTCTGCCCGTCAGCTGCACTTCCCATCACCCGCCAGCGCCTCGCGGCGCCCTCCGCCCGCGCCGTGCGCAGCCCAAGGGTCCCGAGCCCATTCCGCGCCCTCTCCTTCCGCAGGGCGCCAGCCCCCCTCGCCTGGCCGGGACTCAGCCCGAGCCCGCCGCGCTGCAGGCTGCGCCGCCCGGTGCCCCGCAGCCCCTCCGCGCGCCGCAGCCCGGGCAGGGGAAGCGGCACGAGCAGCCCCTACGCCCAGACACCGATTTACCCTTCCCGCTGGGCACCCGGGGCCTCCATGTTCCTGGGTGACCGCGAGCGCCGGTGGAACGGCGGCGGCGGGCGGCGGCGGGAGGGGTGCGGGCGGCCAGCCGGGAGCCGGCTCTGCAGTCCCGCGGGCGGCGCGTACGGAGCGCCCGGCCGCCGCCCGCAGCCGCACCGCGCCGCACCGCGCCACGCAGCGCCGCACCTGGCCCGGCTGCGAACTCGAATTAAAGGGGCCGGCGGGGACCAGAGCCGAGCAGGTGGCCGCTGGGTTGGCCCCCCGGGGCTCGGCCCCCACCCTACGAGGAGAACACCCATGCTGTGGCAGAGCCCAGCTTACTAACCAGAACCTCGTGGAGAGCTCAGCTGGGTGCCGCTGGGGCCGGGGAACCGGGGACAGAAGTTGAGGGGCGGTCGTGAGAGGCTCCTGCCAACATAATGAAGTAGGCGAGGAGGAAACAATCGATAGCAGCTATCCCAGGCCCGAGGAGGGATCCAACCCCGCGGGAGATGGGTTGCTATTATTACGATGCTGCCAGACAGAATCTGCAGACCCCCTCCCGCGCCGGCTCGCCCTCTCCTCCAGCTCTGCCTCCCCAGCTCTCTCTTACCCAGCCAAAGCCCTGGCTTCGCAAGGGAATGCAGCAGGTACTGCCCGCAGTGCTCGCTGCTAGGTTTCCTGCCAAGGAGCCCCAGGAACGGGCAGAACTGCAGAGCCAGCCCTCTTGGCTCCCTCCCCCCAGCGCCGGGCGGGGAGGGCTCCGGCCCTGCAGTAGCCCCAGGCCCGCTCCTCACAAAACCGGTCTCCTCACAGACCTTAACGGAGCCCACTGGCCCACCGGGCTGGGAAATTGAGAGTGCGGCTCTTGGTGCCCTTGCACCCAGGCACGGGGGTCGGGCAGAAGAGGATGCCCTTTGCTTTTGGAAGTAAGTGTATGGGAAGCCCAGCCTGCCCTCTGCTCAGGTGGTGGATGTAAGAGGGTCCAGGGTGCTCTTGGGAGCCACGTGACAGCCCCATGCCCCTGGGAGTTCTGGTCTCAGTTCCAAACAGTGATTCTTTGAGCCCAGAGTGCCCCAGACACAGAGCCTAGGTGCAGAGGGGCTCCAGTCCCAGGGAGGCTCCTGCTGGGCCCTCCTTGCTGAGAGCCTTCCCCTCTAGGCCTGTAGCTTGTGATGGGAGTTCTGAGAACCTACAAGGTCTGGCTCTGCGGAATTCCAGCATTTCGTCAGGGTAGTCTGCTAGGTATGGTTTCAGACTGGGGGCCTAGCCAGAGCAGTCCAGGAGGGCAATGACCTTAGTGAGCTCGGAGGATGATAGATGATTATAAAGCAGGACTGGTTTGGTCTGGAGCTTCTAGAAGCTAGCCTCTCAGTGTCCCAGCCTGAGCGTGGCCTGGGTGTTCTGAAGCCAGCCAGGTTGGGACTGAAATCCCTGCCAGGTACTAGGTGAATGAAATCAGGTTTCTGGACCTCAGTGTCCTCATCAGCAAACTGAGGATACCTCATGGCTGTTGCGAGGGTTAAGTTGCTCATGGGAAGAGTTTAGCCCCTGGCAGACACCCCACAAATGATGGTTTCTCCACTGGCTTCCCTGTGAAAGTCTCCGTGACTCCCAGCCTTGAGCTTAGCTTGTGGCTGCTTCTCTTAAGAGCCCGATCAGCAGGTTTGGCTGGCCCATTCTCTCTGACTCCCAGTGTACCCCACTCTTCACTTGCCCTGAGGTTTCAGCCATTCCTACGCCTTCAGCAAACTGTCCCCCAGTCCCTGCTCCACACTCCTTCTGGAAGCCTCCCCTGCCCAGCGCTGCAAGGCTCTGTTTCTCCTTCTGGCTACATCGGGTCCTCATGTCAATGGAAGCACAACGGACGTCCATTTGATAACACCTCTACGTTTTCCTTGCCCTCCTTTGTTGAAATGAAAGCCGTGGACTGAGAAAAGCCTTGGGGGAGAATGAATAATTGTGCTAATTGGTAACATGGGCCTACCATGTGCTAAGCACCCCCAGTGCAGTGGGAGGCTGGATCCTCACAACTCTGTGAGCCAGTTTCTACGTAGGTACCGTTTCAGGGGAAAGGAAACTGAGGCAGACACAGGGGAAGCAATCAGCCTGAGGTCACTAAGCGATGCTCTGAGACATGAATCAGGTGTCTGTGACTCTAGGACAGACACCCTTGGCCCCCACACCACGCTGCTCGGGTTCAACGAGCAGCCCTCCAATTTTATTTCCGTCTTTGGGATCTTCCTCTGACCCCTGACTCCTGTCCCAACTGATTGGCCTCAAGGGAATGTCATCCTCCCCCCCCCCCCCCCCCCCTTTAAAGCCTGATCTAAGTGTCAACAATGACTGGAGAGAAATTAAGAAAAGAAGGAAAGAAAGAAAAAGAAACGTAACACCGTTGTGCTAGGGCTCAGGGTGTGGGTCCTGCCCTGAGAAGTCTGTCTTGGTTTGGACGTGCTGTGTGAGAAAAAGAACATGGACCCAATTCCCACCTCTGACACTTGCTAGCTGTGTAAACTTGGCCAAGTTATTTAAACCCTCTGAGCCTCGGTTTCTAATTCGGTGCGTGGGACTGCGGAACTCCTCACAGGGCGATCGGGATTAAATGAGTTATAGTGGGCAGCCAGCTAGCTTCACCTAGCTAGCTGTTTCATCACGGTTAGCTCCCTCCAGCCCTAAAGAGGTCACCAGTTCTTATTTTTGGCCACAAAAGAACAGCTGGAGTGCCCTCTTGATCCCTCCCTGGGGGCAGATCAAACCCCTAATGGCCACTCCTTTGCCCTTCAGTCAGGTTTCCTGCTTGGGGGCCGTGCCTTGCCTTCCGTGGAGTGAGCTGCCAGTGATCTGAAGTTGTCGCTTCCTGAGCTCTGTGACTACAGTCACTGAAAGGAAGAGTTTATGACAGGGTGCGTCCATGCCCCCCCCCCCCAACTCCCAGCCCCCAACACACACACACACCGAGGCACTGCAGGTACGAGGGAGGGTCTCTTCATTTCTGCCACCACAATTCATGAGCATAGAGGACTCCATCAGGTGTCACTCCCAGAGCAGTGGCTCTCCTTCCTTGCATGCCTGTCACCTCCGCTGATGCTTGGTCCCCCACCAACCCACTGGGCCCGCTGTGGCAGCACCGCCCCCTCTGGTCCGGTGAGGAATGAAAGTGGAGAGGTTTATGGTGGGCTGAGCAGGTCAGGGAGGCATGGAATGTGGGTCCAAGCACCGGGCTGACAGCTGTCCATAGGTCGTTTGATGGAATCCCTGGCACCAACTTGGGGGAAAGATGCCATGATCTCTATTTTATAGATGAAGATACTCACAGAGGACAAGTCGCTGTCCAGGGTAATTTAGCTGGTAAGTGGTGAGGCTGGGATGGAACTCAAGAGGTCTGACTCCACAAATCACCGTTCCATTCTGTTGCCCACTTCGACCGGTAGCCGGGTGCCAGCCCTCTGGGCTCGCTTCCTGGTCTTAGGATCATGGCTTCAGTCCAGCGGACCTTCCAGACCTGTAGGGCGTGCTGTCGAGTTTGTTCAACCTGATGGGAGGTCTTGGGAGTCAAGGCAGGGGCACAAGACTCGGGACCTGGAAGTCTCCACCCTGTGCCCTTGCCTGGAGCAGCTCTACTGATGCTTGTCACATCTGCAGGGCCCGGGGCTGAGCATCCGTCCCCCTGGGGCTTTCGTCTTAGCATGCAGAGCTGTGTGACCCAAAGTCACTCGCTCAACCTTTCTGTGCCTCGGTCTATTTGTAAGATGGGAAGGATAGCATTTGTCCCCTGGCTCCCCTTGCTTGGTAGGGTTTAAAAAGAGAGTGGAAGGAGGGAAGGGAGGGAAGAAGGAGGGAAACTAACACTCACTGTTGGTGTGTTTTAAAATCTCATCTGTTAGCATCGAAGAGGACAGTTCATGTGAATGCACTTGGAAAAGTGGGAAGCCTGGTCGGTGAGGAAGAGTGTGACCTTTTGTTGCTGCTGTCATGATTGTGCCCTGCCAGTGTGCATCATGTCTGATGTCTGAGGACTTCCCCTGGAGTGGAATGAGCATCCTCCCAGCCCCCAGCTTACCTGAGGGCTGCCTCCTGCAGGAAGCCTCCCAGGATTAACTCCTGCTGCCTCCAAGGAACTCCTCTGTGGAGGCCTGGGCCTTGGCTCCTGTACTGCAAGTCTTGGCCAAAAAAAAAAAGGACATTAAGGAATGATTGAAGGGGGTGGACTTTTCCTTCCCTTTTGGAGTCACTATTCTGGGTCAGGCACCATGCTGGTCGTCTCACCCTTTCGCCTGTGCCGGTAACAGCCAAAGGCAGAATGGGGCAGCGCTTGAAGTACAACCCCTGGTGCCGGTGGGTCTAGGGCCCAACGCCAAGCCTGCCATGTTTTAGCTCCGGGACTCAGTTGCTCACCGTAAACTCTCACTGGGTGGCTGGGATGTAAAGCATCCAAAACAGGGCTTGTCCCATAGCACACGCTAAGTGTTGCTTTCAGCAGACCATCCTTGGCATTGTTGCCACGTTTTCTCTTTTAGGAATGAAAGTGGAGAGGTTTATGGTGGGCTGTGACAGGGATGCCTTTGGTGTTCCAAACCACATCCCCTGGACCACCTGTAATTTCAGCTGCCTGTGGAAGGCAGTTCCAAGCACGCTGGCGGTGTCCCCTTCAATCACTGTGTCTCTCGGCTTTTCTGACTCAGGACTCTTTCTGAAGCCATGGTGGCTTGCTCAGGCTGCCTGCAGTGGCCTGGATATTGGCGGGGTGGGGGTGGGGGTGCACCTCTGAATGTCCCAGCCTGCCGTCTGTAAGAGGGACGATTCATACTGTACAGCTGGCTCCTTGGATGGCTCCCATCTGTACGGAGCCCCGGTGGCTCAGAGGTAATCAGCTCAATCACGTGAGCCAGCTGGCCTGGGTCAGGTCAAGGTCCTGAGCAAAGTTTCCCAGCTCCTTGCGCTTGTGTTCCAGGCAGCTGAGCTGGCTCCCGGCCCTGCCCAGAGCTGGCTCCCTGGGTGCTCTGTCTTCAGCCCAGGCCTGTCTCCAGAGCTGCAGACTCATCAGCCTCACTTTCCAGGACTGCGTCTCCCTAATATTCCCCTGGTTGGGAGAAAGACTACCTTTTTCCCTGTTGCCGAAACCAGAAACTCGGGAGCCCTATCAGCTCTTTTTGCTTCCCCCACCCCGACATCCCCTGCACTCAGTCCATCCCTTGGCCTTGGCAACTGTTCACTTCTCTCTGATTCCCTCTCCCTCCCCTGCTACCCTGGTTTCAGCCCCCAGCAGGCGGGGTCTGAGCCACTTACGTTCAGACTAGCTCCCCCTGGTCCTTTCTCCCCATGGTTGCCATAGTGATCTTCCTAAAGTGTAAATCCTATCATGCCACTTACGTCTTAACTCCTCCTTGGCTCCCTATTGCTGTGACCCGGACTACATGTTCTAAAAGGCAAGCAGAGCCCTTCATGATCTGGTGTTCCCCCCACCCCCACGTTGTCCCCGTCTTAAAAGTCTATACTGGCATCAAACTAAACTGCCCTGACGACTCTACCTGGCTTCAAACAGACATATTAAATCAAGTCCTAAAGTCAGACAGACCTGGGGTTGAGTCCTGGCTCTGCTGCTTGCCACTCACGTGACCTCAAGGTGGGGTATTTTTCCTCTCTGAGCTCCAATCTGTAAAATAGGACTAATGCCTAATGCTTGTTCTGAGGACCAAATGAGACAATGTGCACAGAGACTTTATCTTAGTGCCTCACCTGCAGGATGGGCTCAAGAAATAGGAACTTCCAAATAGTTCTAGGTCTTCCTGCTTTGGCTAGCAGCCTCTCACCCAGAACACCCTGGTTCCCCAACCCCCATCACCCCAATGACTACTTTTTTTTTTTTTTAAGATTTTATTTATTAGAGAGAGAGAGAGAAACAGCATGAGAGGGGATAGGGTCAGAGGGAGAAGCAGGTTCCCCGCTGAGCCGGGAGCCCGATGTGGGACTCAATCCCAGGACTCCAGGATCATGACCTGAGCCGAAGGCAGTCGCTTAACCAACTGAGCCACCCAGGCGCCCCCCAATGACTACTTTTTAAAAGACTTATTTTTAAAGATTTATTTATTTATTTGAGAGAAAGAGAGCATGATGGGGTGGGGAGAAAGGAGGGGCAGAGGGGGAGTACAAGAGAATTCTCAAGCAGACTGCCTGCTGAGCGTGGAGCTCAATCTCAAGACCCTAAGATCATGACCTGAGCTGAAATCAAGAGTCAGCCCCCCAACTGACCAAGCCACCCAGGTGCCCCCCAGTGACTCCTTTTCTAGTATTTAACTCATGTCACATCCTCTATGAAGCCTTTCTGGACCTCCTCCCTGGTCTCCACCCATCAATGCAAGGCCTGCACGCTGCCCAGGGCACAGACCCATCATACTGAGTTCTGGAGGCCCGTCTCTGTCCCAATGCTATCTTCCACTGGGCAGGAAGCCTCCTGAGGGCAGGTGCATGTGTCTTCTGCCTGCATCTGTCTGGTCCAGGCCAGGCATAGAGCAGTGGCCCCAGCAGTGTTTGTGAACTGGTGAACGTTGGCAGATGCACCGACTCTGCTGAGCCCCATGGCTTAACAATCCCCTCTGCCTTTTAGCCCCCAGATGGAGCATCTCTGGAAGGCCCCTGCTTCTGAAGAACTCGTTCTCTTGGGGCACTGCTGGGGTAATTGCTCTTGGGGCCTTGCCGTTCTCTGAAAATGACTCTAACTTTCAAGTGGGCCTCACACTGAGGTCCCTGGAGAAGAGCCCTTTGACCCAGGTGTGGCCCGATCAGCCCAGAGCGGCAGGGGGTGGGGAGGGCTGGAGTGGGGGCTAGCACTGATTTTGCTGCACGAACGCAGCCTGGCACACACTGACTCCTTAGTGTCCACGTCCTGTGGCTGGTCCGTCTGGGCCTGACTGTTACTCTGACCCCTATGTCCTCCTTCTCACCTCTGTACTGCCTTAGTCCATGGACCAGGGGAATAGAGCAGACAAGCGAGAAGCAACTTAATAGGGAGAATCCACCGGCCTGGCAGTTGCAGCCCCAGCTCTGCCATTACCTGGGTGACCTTGGGTTTGTGACCATGGGTAAGTCAATTCCCTTCTTTGAGCCTCAACCTCCTCATCTGTAAAATGGGAAAGCTGGACAACATGATATATATGACCCCCTTCTTGAGCTAGGACTAGTTCTTCAACCTCATCCCAGCTAAGGAATGGGAACCCCATGTAAACAAATGGACATATCTCATTAACTAGTATCATAAGTGCTCCTAGGATAACTATTTTTGCTGAGAGGACATTGAGGCTCAGAGAGACATGTGACCTGATCAAGGTCACAAGGCTCATTCTAGATAGGATTCACGCCCAGGCCCCTCTGACCCCCAAGTTGGCAGCCCCCATCACATCTCACTGCCTGCTTAAAAAGGGAGGAAGGAATTTTGGAGATGCTAAATCACTTTGAAATGAGTCCTGAAAAAATTCAAAACAGTGCAAACCTGATGCTCAGCGCATCTTAATGATGTTCTCTGAATCCAAGAAGGGTCATTACAAGGGGAACTCAGGGATTCTTCAGCTCTGAGGCCCTACAGAGAGAAAATGGGCCGACCCTGCAGCAAGAGAGATTGGGTAGATGGAGGATAATGACAGGCCTTATGGGACATTTGACAGACCAAGGGACCCAAGGAAATCATAAAGAACAAGGCAGGGGCCTGACTGCCACACAGTCAGGTGTAGCCTTCCCCCTAAAACTAAGGAGGTAGAGTCGGGGGAGTGAAAGATTGGAGAGGAGAGTATCAGGTGGCAAATATGTGTTTGTTGAATGGAATGAGCTCTGGTCTCGAGAGGCAGCAGGGCCTTGTCCAGGGAGCTCAGATCTGAGGTTCTGGATGACTCAGCCTCTCTGCCCCGGCTTTGAATTAGGGACAAGGGAAAACAGAGAATAGAGGTGATGAAGCCATCTTGCCAACTTTCCTGGTGTTGCAGAGCCAGATGCACCCAGAAAAATGAAGGGAAGTGGACAAAGGCCTAGGGAGGCGAGGGATAGCTAGACAGAGGGACAGGGAGTTGGAAATGGTGTTTTCCCCTGCCCCTACAAACTCCCAGCTCCGGCTTGGCTTGCCTTCTGGTCTCTGGAAATTCTGGGATCATCCAACAGTGCCTCTCAGTGGCCACGTGGGAGAGGTGCAGAGAGATGCTCAGGAAAGCTGAAATTAGACGGGAGAAAGGAAAAGTACTAAGGCTCCCAGAAAAATAGAAAGCTCTGTGTTTCTTCCTCCCTTGAGGATGTGGCGCAGGACTCCTCACAGGTCTCTAGTTCTAGGCAGAGCTGTCCTGTAATGGCCCACCCACCCCGAAGGACTTCCTTTCTTCTCTCAACTCTGGCACTTAGAAGCTGCCGGGTTAAGCCAGCATTCCCCTAATCCAGAGGTCCCCAGGTCCCCTGGGCATGGACCTGAAGACACAAGGATGTCTGCAGCCCTTCCCCCAGGCCCCCCTTTCTCGGGTGATGAGGGGATGAGAATGGAGCTGCCAGCTGGCCCTCCCCCTGCGTTGATCTGGTCATGGTCAAGGTCATGGTTGTAGTGAGGTTAGCACGATGGGTCTCTGGGGCAGCAGTGGAGGGGGCTGGAAGTCACTTCACAATGGACTGCATACCATTTCTCTTCCAGCTGCACCTTCTTTGTGGTTCATGAGCTTTTAGGAAAGAAGCAGAGCTCTTCCTCTAAGAAAGGTGGGACCCCAGAGTTAGATCGTAAAGAAGGTGGCATGGTTCCTAAGAAAAACACAATAGAACCTGGGGGTAAAACCCTTCTGCCTAGGAGTATGTTAAGTATAATACTGAACAGAGGTGGGTACTATTTTCATTCCCATTCTACAAATACAGAAACCGAAGCTTGGTGAGGTTGAGTTACTGGCGGGCGGCCACATAACTAGTAAACAGGTGCGAGAGACTGGAGATTGTCTGTGGTCTGTCTGACTCACCAGCCCCAGCTCTAAACCAGGCACAAGCTCCAGGACCACGGGGGACACGACTTGTAGGCTTGACTTATGGGAGGTGCTCAACAAACATTAGTGAAAGTAGATCCTTCAAGTTGTCAGCAAGTGACTCTGACTCAGGGCAGAATGAATTGGCTGCAGTTGAAGAATAAAGTATGAAAGTGCCTAAGACAAGGCAAGCCTTCATAAAAGACAGGGTATTGGAGAGGTGTCCTCATGAAGAATGTCCAAAGGCCTTGAACGGGTGTTGAGGCGAGGGTTGGGGCTTTCTGCATGGGGATGTCTGCACACCTCACCCCTGCATTCACTCCCTGCAGAAACGCTCTCCGGACCAGCCTGTCTCAAACAGGCACCCCTGCCCTGCCCCTTATCATGCTATATTTCTCTCCATAGCATTTATCTCTACCTGTCAATTAGCTATTTACACATCCATTTATTGTCTTATTCCCTGCTGCTAGAATACAAATTCTATGAAGAGGGATTTTAAGGATTTTGCTCTTTCTTGTATGCCCAGTTCTTGGGATGCTGAGGCTCGTCAGTATATCTTTGTTAAATAAATGCCTAAATAGATGAGTAGATTCCAGGATAAGGGGACAAGAGGGACAGAACACGGAAGCAGTGTTGCCTGTCCCAGGAATACCGAGTCATACAATAGGACTGGAGGGAGCAGCGTGGAAGGACACGGGGAGACAGGAAAGGTCATTCGGGAAGATTGGGGAAGGCCTCGAATGCCATGCTGAGGAGTTTGATTTATCTTGTCCTATAGATGAGAGTGAACTTTTGAGGGTTTTGTGTAGGAGAGTGACAGGATCCAGCTAGATTTTAGAAAGATAACTTAGGAATGTAATATAATTCGTAATGAAATTTGTCATGAAGATGTAGTGTGGGGGTGATCTGAGAGCAAAAGCAGGAACCCAGTGAGGAGGAGGTGTTGACAGGGAGGAAGGGCGACAGGAGGAAGGGACTGAGCGGTGGTCAGGGTAGTAAAGAGAAAAAATCAACGGGGAGCCACTATGGGGGAGTCAACAGGACTTGGTGGTCGGTGAGATGGAGAGGGGGAAGGAGAGCAGCGAGGCCTTTGGCCAAGCGAGAGTCTCAGAACGGTGGCACGTGTGTGTGCCCCTGCACGTGTGAGCTCATGTGGGTGTTGGGGGATGAAGCCCATGGCAAGGGGCGGTCTGGCAGACATGGGCGTTGCAGGGCTGCTATGGCTGGCCGGTCCTTGGCAACTAGGCAGGCGACAATGCTGGCCTGATGCTCAGGGGAGAGGCCAGGGGCTGGGGACGGTGTATTTGGAGCTGTGGGGGGTGGGGGAGGGGAGAAAGAGATCCTCCAGGATGAGAATGTAGATGGAATGAGAAGAGAAGAACACCCACATTATGGGGAAAGGAAGAGAGAGGAGGGGGAGGACCCATGGAGTCGTGGTCAGGGGGGGCAGGGGGAAGGCCTGAGAGCCGTGACCCAGACAACTACGTCTGGGCTGGGGCCTCCCTGACATGTTCGCCTCCCCCACGGACACGACTTCCACGGCATCTGAGCCCTATGGCCCTCTCCTTGGTTCCCACACAGAAGCGTAGCACATAGCAGGGTCTGACACCACCGGGGCCCTAGTTCGGGTCAACGTTTGTGCCACATTAGGGCCAACACTTCTACTTCAGGAGGAAGAAATCATTTATTAGTGGCATCTGTGGAGCTAAACATAATGCATGTTAAAAAACTGGAAAGATCTCATTAGAGTTTTCTCCAAAGTAGCCCTATCCTTCCCATTCATCTGTTTGGAAGAGCGGACTGCAGTCTAGAGATGGGACCAAGTGTCCAGATGTGGGTTTCGGGGAAGGGGGGCCAGAGGAGTTTTGAACAGGGTTCGTGACCTGGAAATACCTGAGCTCATAATGGACAAAGGGCGGCGGGCAGTGCCGGGCATTGTGCCTTCAAGGAGACGTGGTGGCCGCCTCCTTCACATGGCTCACTGACTGGCAGGGGAGACAGACTTGCAGACATCAGGAGATGGGTGCAAAGATGGCATGGGAGCCCGACGCACTCTGCCAGGTGGCTGCGGGGGTGGAGACACAGAGAGGACTCGGGCTTGGCCTTGGAACGTATGGTCTCTCCTGCTCCCTGCTGGGGTCCACGGTCCACACTCCCATAGTAGGATGGGCTCAGCCACATGAAGAGAGACCTGCCAGCTTGCATAAAAGGGTTTTCTCATCTTCGAATTATTTTTTGGAGGGTCTGAGGAGCCCAGAATCTCAAGGTTTACTCTGACTTTGCCATTTAGTTGAGGCGTGGCCCTGGAAGATCAGTAATGCCCTTTGCTCTTTTTGTTTGGAATAACTGCTCTGGATGGACTTTCCTTCTGGGAGGTGGGATGGAGGAGGTGTGGCCCTCCAATGGGAAAGAGACCCAGGGGGGTTTATGAAAGGGACATAACAAGAGGAGGAAAAGGATAGAGAGCCCTACCCAGGTGCACTTGACGTCATTACCTAGATTGCCAATAGGCAACTCACTTCCCAAACGGAATTCTCCTTTCTGCTCCCTTGCCCCCAAACCTGACCCTCCCCCATGTCATTACCATTGCTCACTCAGTTGTTCAGGCCCAAGCCCTGGAGACAGCCTTCTACTAAGCCATCAGCGAATCCTATTGTCTCTACCTTCAAAATGTATTCAGACTCTGATGTCTTGGCTCCTCCAAGGAGCGAGGCAGGTACCAGATACTTCTATCTCTCACCTGGGCTCCCAACAAATCGCTCTGCTTCTACCTGTGCTTGCAGAGAAGCCAGAGTGAATTTTTTAAAAAATGTAAATGAGGTTGTGTCATGCCTTTGTTCAGAATCCAATGGTTGTTTACTGGCCTTAGAACTAAACCTACAGCTCTTCTGTGGCCTGGAAGGCTCTGCACCATCTGTGCCCTGGATACCTTTCTGACCTCATTTCCAACCACCTCCCGTGTGCACTCGGCTGGGCCAGCTGCCTCTTTGCCTATCCCCAACCCCAGCAAGCATATCCCTGTTGCAAGGCCTGTGCATTGGCTCTTCCCACTCCCTGGAAGACTCTTACTCCAAACATTCTCGGGACTTGCTTCCTTTATGGGGTCTCTGCTTACATGTGATTTCCTAGGAGGAGCCTGGCACATATTGAAGGTATAAATGAATGAATGAATGACTGATAATACCTGTATTAGCCTGGTGCCTGGCACATAGGAAGGGCTTAATAACTGGCATGGAATAATAGCCTGGCCTAAGCTCTCTTGTCTTGGCTGTGAAATCCGCTCCCACCCCCAGCGGTTCCACGGGACCTACACAGAGGTGGAAATCAGCTCAGCAGAAAGGACCAGATGCATGTACTGTGCATAGCCACCAGAGGGCGCCACACGCATCGGCAACTGCACACTGCGGCACAGGCGGCGTCTGCCGCAGCCTGGGGACGTTAGAGCCACCCAGCCCAACCCCCCCAAGCTTCCCCAAAACGGGAGAAATGGGAGGTAGACATTCTGAACCAGCACCTGGCTCCCTGCATACCTGCTAGCCGAGGGCTTCTTAAAAAGAGGCAGGTGAGATTTTGAAGGTTAAAAATATTCCCCCCCCCACTTATTTATTTTGTTTTGAATCAAGATTTCTTTTATTGGCAAGTGGTTTACCATGGTTACCTTTAGGGGTGAGGTTTATGATGGGAAGGAGGTCCGATGGGACTTTTGGGTTTTCTTCCACTTATTTGTCAAACTCCAAACCCCAACACCTCCAGTTACCTGAGGTCCTGTTACTGACATCAATCCTCCCACTCCCCATTCTGCAAATAATGTCCAGAAACTGGAGCTTTAGTGTAGTTAAGTAACACAAACCCCTCTGCCCGACAAACCCATTTAAGCACCTACCCCTCCAGGAGCAGCATTCCCAGCTTCTCCAGGCTGACTTGGGTCTAACGCCCCAGGAGGCCACTGTTTTCGTGCACTCATCTCCCATAGCAAGTGCTGCTCTGAACTGTAGTTGTGTGACTTTCCTGAGAGGGGAGGGAGAGAGGGGGATAGATAGAGAAAGAGCGAAGGAGAGAGACCGGGAGAGGGAGAGAGAGGTTAAGCACTCACTTGGTGAGTACCCAGGGCCAGGAGGCTATCAGACTTCCTGGCCCCCAGACCAAACTTGACTCACAACCTGTCCTCACACTTACCATCTCTCCTCCAGACCCCTCCCTTCCCCTCTGGGTGAATCCTGTGCAGGCAGGTGAGCCCTCAGTACAGCGGTGTCTTAGCGGTACCTCCCCACTTCTTGGGCACATCCAGCATGCTGGAAACCCACTGCTCACTTCCCCCAATCCCAGCCCGGTCCTCAGGTGTGTTTTGGAGCACTGGGATTGGTGGAATGTCTTCCTGATGGTAAGCCAACTCTCTCTCCCAAGCACAGCTGCCCATGATCTCCCCTGCCTGTCCTGCTGCTTTCTCGGGGGCCGAAACTTGTGTCACTGAGAATGGGGTCTTTACTTAGCAGAGGGCCAGAGAGTGGGAGTGGGCAGGGATGACAGGGCAGGGAGTGAGGTGGTGAACTCTTGGTCTCGCCAAACAACAACCTGAGGTGAAGATGTGGGTGGGAGTTGAATAGGGGATCAGGGCCAAGTAACACCTGAAGTGGGCTTAATCAGCCTCCCAGGTACTCCCACCCTTTATAGCTCTGTTTTTTGGTCATTCCCACTGAAAACTCCTTTTAAAACATCCTCCCCACCCACCCCCAGGAACCCCATGTGTGGGATCATTTTGCCTGCAAAACAAACTGCTTTTATTATGTAATGATGAGTGTGCTTATCCACTGTAAGCAATGTGAACATTTATAACAACCAACATAGCTTCTGGCTAGCATGAGAGGCTGCTGACTGCCTCGCTCAAGTGTGAGAATTCAGTCCAAAGTAAAGCCATTTGACATTCTGTTTTGCCTGGGTAGCCTTGTTACAAGTAAAGGTGTGACTTTTCCTCAGGGTTTTTGAAATTCTAAAATAATTAGAGTGCTGCAGTATTATCCCCTTGGACACCAAGTCTCTAGAGATTCCTAAGTGTGGACCCTGGCTTTGGCGTCTGACATGTTTTGTCCTTCAAAGTTCTACTCCTTAGAATGCTGTTCTTTGGTGGATGAATACAGGTACATTAGCTTAATTTTTCACAAGCTTCCATAAAAAAGTGGATTAGTGGACTAATTTTAATTCTAGCCCTCCCAGGTAGCACAATGCTTTAGCTCAATAAAATACAAGTGTCTTTGGAACATAAAAGTATAAGTCCATTAAAAACAACAACTGGTAAGATTTCCAGCTATGGCAAATCCTCTCATCCAAAAATAATGTTAAACCAGACAAAATTGTCAAAAACAATCATTTCAGGGCTCTGAAAATTGATCAAATACAAAATAACACATAGAAAAATGTTTATTCATAAAAAAAATTGTTGCACTCCTGGTCAGAACAATGGGAGTCTGTGGTGTTCTTGCTCAGATCTGCCCTCCTACCTCCAAGTTTGGGAGAGGCAGAGCTACCAGAGTGTGGCTGGCTATGAAAACCAACAGTGTCATTGCTGGAGGAAGCTCTCTCGATTTGGAGGGGAGGGCAAAAGTCCCATGTTCAGCGGAGTTTTCAGTAAAAGTAGCAAATGTGGAATGAAACAAATGGGAAAGCCTACGGCCCTGTTTGCTTGAAGATTCATGCTGCTTGGGGTGGGCAGCAGACCAGTAGAGTACTCAGAAATTTAACAGGAAAATCTGGAAATAAGATAGTCACAGAGGGACTAGATAAACACTCCACACATCTCTGTCTGACTGAGATGCTGTGCTCACTCACAGGCAGGTTCTGGGAGGATCCAGTGGAAAATAAAAGCTGACTTAAGAACCTGCCTGAGCTTTGAATTTGTTCCTCAGCCCACACTCAGATCCGTAGGTAAGGGGTAGAAGCTTTACTGGCTCAGGTGCTTGAGTACAGTCTCTGACCAATCATTGGCTGATCATTAAGCTATGCAGACCAAGGTAGTCCTTCTAAAGACAGGCAAAAAAAAAAAAAGGAATGGGGGCGGGGGGAAACTGAGCAGACCCATCAGTGAGGCACATTGCAGAGAGACAAATAACCACAAACTAAACCCTGGCAAGTTACTCAAAAGACAAAACCAAACCAAACCAAAACAGTAAAAAATTCTCAGAGGAAAAAAATCAGAACCCAGAGTTGCTACAAAATATTACCTAAGAATTTCCAGTTTCAACAAATTATAAGACATTCAAAGAAATAGGAAAATGTGCTCCATAGTCAGGAAAAAAAGCAGTTAAAATGGTCCTCCATGGGCCCAGATTTTGGATTTAGCAGAAAAGATTTCAAAGTAGCTATTATAGATGTTTAAAAAATTAAGCATGTTTAAAGAATTAAAGGAAAATATTATAAAAATGGTTTGACAAGTAGAGAATCTAAATAAATAAATAGAAACTTTAAAAAAGGACCACAGGTTTCACTAAAAAGGCTTAACAGCAGATTTGAGATGTCCGAAAAATGGTTAACATGAAAAAAGATCAGTAGAAATCATCCACTCTAAGGAACAAAGAAAAAAAAATGGAAGCAAAGTCAACAGAGAACTATGATATCTTGGGGACAATAGCAAGTGTGCCCCCAAAATATGTAATGAGACTCTCAGAAGGAAAGGAAAGAGAGAAAAAAGCAGAAAAAAATGTGTGAACAGAAAGTTGCTGAAAACCTCTCAAATTTGATAAGAAACGTTAATCTGTAGATCAGACAAGCTCAAAAAACCCCAAACAGGGTAAACACAAAGAGATCCACACCTAGACACATGATAATCGAAGTTTTCACAGCTAAAATGAAGAGAAAATTTTGAAAGCAGCAGGAGAAAAATGCTTCATCACGTACAGGGGAGAAAGCATGTGGTCAAGAACTGACTTCTCCCAAGAAGCAGTGGAGGCTCCAAGGCAGTGGAACGATACGTTCAAAGTACGGGGCAAGGGAAGTCAAACAGGAATTCTACATCCACTCAAACATCCTTCAAAAATGAAGTCAAATATAACTAAGAATATTATTTTAAAAGAATAATACAAAAAAGATAAATTAAAAAAGAAAAGCCTAATGCATCCAAATTTGTGGGATGCCATAAAAGCAGTAGTTAGGGGGAAATTAATGGCATCATATGCCAATATTAGAAAAGATCTCAAATCATTGCCCTGAGTTTCTACCTTAAGAAACTAAAAAAAAGGGGGAACAAGTGAAGCTCAAAATAAGCAAAAGGAAGGGAAAAAAGAGTAGGGTGGAAATGAATAAAATAGAAAATAGTAAACAGTAGGGAAAATATACACCCTCTCACTCATAATTAAGAGGAATTGCATATTAATAGTACACTGAGACATCATTTTTTTCACATCAATTTGGCAAGAATTTGAGTTTGACTATGTACTTGGTTTTCTGGGCTCTGAAGAAATAGGGACTCTCATCAGTAGGTTGTTGATAGGAGTGTTAATTGGTTCGACCCCCATGGAGGGCAATTTGGCAATAGTTTTCAAAATTACAAATGCATTTACCCATTGAGCCAGTAATCCCATCCTAGGAATTTATCCTACAAGTATACCCGCATATATCATCAGAATGATGTTGAATGACATGGTTTCTCCATGTAGAATGACTGTGATAGTAAGACTGGACATAGCCAAAGTGCCCATCACTAGGGGCTTGGTAAAACGGATGGTGGTATATCCACATATGGAATACTCACTACTGTAAAAAGAAAATGAGTACCTTTATGTTTGGATATAGAAAAAAAAAAAAGCTCTGGATATATTATAAAGTGAAAAAAACCAAGGGGAAAACAGAATATTTAGTATACTACCATTTGAATATGAAAGTCAGAGGAATAAAAATATACATTTGTATTTGTTCATATCTGAACAAAGAAATACTAGAAGGATATAAAATAAATTAAATTAAGTGGTTACCTCTAGGGGTTATAAAATGGGGTGGTCAGGGCAGAGTTAGAATGAGACTTTCCAATGTGTATCTTTATTATTTTGATTTTGATCTATGCGAAACGTTACCCTTCAAAACAACAACAAAAAACCCCCCTATTTTTAAAGGTCACCGTTAGTGGATGTTAAAAAATACATACACACAAACACTTTGAGATGCCATTGCCATAGTCCAAAGGATCAGGTACGAACTCCTAAACCTGCACTCAAGAATCTCAGTTTCTTTCTCTCCACCTCAGCCTTGCCCAGACCTCAGGCTCCAGCCAAACTAGTCGGTCCTGAGTCCCTGAGAACACCATGCGCTCTGGGGCCTGAATCTTGTTCCTTCGAACCTCCCTGCATGGAGTACCATTCCCTTCCTCTCAAGCAATAATGTCTTGGGGCCTCTTGCTGCTTTCCTGGGGGGCTTTAATAATAAGAAGAATGTAACAAGGATGACAATGATAGTGATGATGATGATGATGGCAGTGGTTATAACCACTATTTCCCAGGAACCTTCTGTGTTGGCACTGTGGTACGTGTTCTTTTGCATCTCTTTTTTTTTTTTTTTTTAAGATTTTTATTTATTTGCGAGAGAGACAATGAGAGACAGAGAGCATGAGAGGGAGGAGGGTCAGAGGGAGAAGCAGACTCCCTGCCGAGCAGGGAGCCCGATGCGGGACTCGATCCCGGGACTCCAGGATCATGACCTGAGCCGAAGGCAGTCGCTTAACCAACTGAGCCACCCAGGCGCCCTTTTGCATCTCTTTTAATCTTCCCACCAGAGAAGGAGAAATTGCTGTGTCACACACAGGAAACTCGAGCCAGAGATGGCCCCACAGAGTGATCTGAACCTTAATCTTAATGTCTGGGGTCACATGGGCCTGGGCTAGACTGCCAGCTCAGTTCCTTCCTGGCTCTGTGATTTTGGAAAGCTACATCATCTACAGAAGCTTTAATTTAATCATCAGTGAAATGGTCTTAATAAAAAGTTCCTACTTGAAGAAGTTGTTAAGGATTGATGAGACACTGGGAAGAAAACATTCCACACATTGCTTGGCACATAGTAAGTGTTTGGTTAATGTCCAGTCACAGAGTTTGTAGTTGCAGACTCCAGCTACTACCCCATGTTGAAGTCTCCCTCCCTTGAAATGTGAAGTCTTAACCGAGCCTCCTGGTATCACCAACACCATGCCAGCTAATGTCACGTTATCTCTACCCATTTCCATGTGTCCTTATCAGTTGGATTGTAAGGGCTCAGGACCAGGACTAGCCCTGCATTTCTCTGTATGGACACTCCATGATCGAACCTGGCACTTAACAGATGCTCATTGAAAGTTTGATGATTAATTAAATCTGAAGAAAGACTGTAAGCAAGGGGACAAAAGGTGGGAGAAGAAAACTAAAATAAAACTAGAGACATCTTAAAGACTAGTTTAATTTTAGAAAACACTGGTGCCAGATTTGGTCAGGAGGAAGTGAGAGGCAGGAACCCTATGAGGTGGATGGGAAGTGAAATAGCAAGGAGAGAAATGGGGAAAAGAGGTATTGAAAGTAGTCCTATGCATTGAGGAAACATTTATATTTAGAGGGGCTGCTCTTGGGCAATGTTGAGTTTCCCCTTTTCTTGAATTCAATAAGATATTGATGATTGAAATGAGATTCAAAAGCCACTGCTATTCCCAAGTGCCTTACCCAATGACGCCTTATTGTTTCCAGATTATGGTGGTGGTTGATGGGGCTTTTCACTGATCACAGGCTGCTCGTGTGCCCTGATGGTCAGGAGAAGGCAGTGTGCAGCTGGGAATGTTAGTGGGCGTGGGTCATGCAAGGCCAAGAAGCAATCCCCAACTCTGTCCTCCACCCTGGGCATGTCCTGACTCTAGCAAAATAGGTGAGGAGGAATGAAGGGCTTTCCTCTTCTTCCATGTTCACCCTCAGAAATCCCACTCATCTTTTAAGGTTTGCTGCAAAGGATCCTTCTAGATGTCAGAACATCTAAATCTTCTAGATGTCAGAGCTGACCTGGCCATCCTCCACGTTCCACAGCACTGGTTTCTACTCTGTGATGGGGTTCACCCCAGACTGTTTCATGTGAGAGGAATGAGAAAGAAAAACTCTTCACCCTAGTCTGTGAACACCTTGAGGGCAAGGATCTTTCTTCTTCATCCTTATACTGCCTCAGGGGCCTCATCCACTGCCTGGCACCTGGTGCCTGACATATAATAGATGCCCTGTACATTTTTATTGGTCATGTTCTCTCTTTAGAGGGCTGGAAAAGAGCAGATGATGTAAAGGGCAGGGAGCCCAGATTAGATGCTCCACCTCAATGTCCCTGTGACACCCTGGACATCCCGCATCTTTTCAGCAATCATACAAGATTCTCTTGTATGTTTTATTTTTTTTATTTTATTTTATTTATTTTTTTAAAGATTTTATTTATTTATATGACAGAGAGAGACAGCGAGGACAGGAACACAAGCAGGGGGAGTGGGAGAGGGAGAAGCAGGCTTCCCACCGAGCAGGGAGCCCGATGCGGGACTCGATCCCAGGACCCCGGGATCATGACCTGAGCCGAAGGCAGACGCTTAACGACTGAGCCACCCAGGCGCCCTCTCTTGTATGTTTTAGACCCACATCCCCCAACCAGATCCTTGAGAGCAGAGATGGACTGACTTGGGCTCAAAGCAGGCACAAAGTGAGTGCAGAATGATTGTTAAATGGTGGAAACAACTTCGCAATGTCGTCCATTGACTTAGAGCCTGGCAGAGCTATTTCCTCTAAGAGTCATGGCTTTGTACTTCAAACCCAGGAGCGAGTCCCTGGTGGCAGGACCTCACCTGCTCTCCTCAAACTCCCATCTGATTTCATTCATCTTCCAGACCAGATCCATGAGGATCTGCAAGAGTGGTTCCCAAACTTGTGCATTAGAATCTCCTGGGGGAGGTTTTAAAATTCCTGGTATCCAAGCTGCATTTCAGATCAACTAAATCAGAATGTTTGCGATGGGTAAGAGCCTGGCATCGTGATTTTTAAAGATTCCCAGGTGATCCCAAGGGCCTCTAAGTTTTGGAACCACTTGTTTGGGAGATATTCCAATAAATTGGAAAGGTTAATTAAGGACATCCATACCTCTGACACAACATAAATGGGGTAACCATCCTAGGACATTTATCAAAGAGCAAAGGATCTGCTGTGACAGCCAGAATTTACAGATCACTGGAGAAGTAGGCTCAGGTAGGCACCTCAGCAGGGTTGCTCTCTTTTTCCTGTGTGCTTATTTGTCAACGTCTAGTGCGTTGGGGTCCCTGGGTAAGGGTCTACGAAATCACCAGGACACAGGGGATGCAGAGCAAAGGCAGCACTTGCAACTGCATACTGCCGTTTATTTCTCACATAGCTATATACTCGCAGAGATCAGATAAACATAACAATGTATCAAGCCAACATCTGTGAAGTGAAATATACACGAAATGCAATAAGAACAAAATACATCCTGTTTATATCCTGTTTATGCTTGCAGAATAAAGAATTCTCTTAGCCATCCTTCCTTTGGAGACAACATGTTCTTTGTCTTTAGAAAGAACACTTCTGTTTAGAAAGACACACGTTAAGCGAGGCAAGAGCCACTTCCTGCTGATCAGGCATTTAGGCCTTGCAACATGAGGTAAGGGGAAGAGAACGTTTTCTCCTCCTGGCCTAGGCCTGCCTGGCCGTCCTTAACCTCAGTGCAGTCCTCAAATGATCTGGGCCTGCAAGGGGCTTACAAGCCTACACCATCTCAATTCCCTCTTTTTTCTTTTGTTTTAATAAAAGTGCCCTCCAAAGGATGGCCATAGAATTCTGGGAAGGCTTTAGATAGCAAAAATGCAACAGCATAAAGCATAAGATAACAATCAACAATACAAGTCCCATTCCTCCAGCAGTATGCCCCAAACTCTGAATAATACCTTTTGGATCTAGTCCCTTAAGTTGCTTAAGAAGTAAATTGGCCAACGTAGCGGCATCTTCAGTCTCAAATGGTCTGCCAAATACCTCCTGAATGTTCGTGTGTAGGTCATTGATCATTTTAGTAGCTGAGGAATTACCTTCTAAATAACTTTGGATGATGCTCCACTCGTGCTGCGACTCATTGTATTTTAAATTGGTAACACAAAAAGTTGTGGAATTCCAATCGCAACGCAGCCAAACTTGCCTTTCTAGTGTCAAAACCTTTTTCCCTAACCAGCTCACCGTCTGTCTGAGGACATCTATTTGTGTTTGTAAGCGAGTATCGATCATGGTTTGTGAAAGCCAAAGATCCCGAGAGTTATGGTGCCAGTCTTCCACAAAATGCTTAGTCTGCAAAGATGTATGTAAAGCTATGCCTGATACCGTAGCTATAGTAGTAACTGCGATTAAACTTAAAATGACTGCCACAACAATACCGAGAAAACGTTTGGTGCGCTTTAGTACCCTTTTAAAAAACTCCAATACTAAGACATCTACAGGATTTTGAGCCCATGGTCGTTCTAGATCTACCGGAAGCCAAATATGAGAACGTTGCTGTAAAATCATAAGAGAATATTCGGAGTCAAATTCTATAGAGCTATTAATGCAAGAATATAGTCGACAATTGGTACAGTTAATACCGTTATCAAAGCTAAAATTCCCTATCAGAAATAGATATGGTAAAGGTACGCATGCAGTTACATTTATCTCTTTAAATGAGGTGAATTTATAAGTTGATGCAGAATTCACGGTGCCAGAAAAGGTTCCCTCGTAAAGTCTAACAGTCTTAAGCGCAGCAGCAATCTTCCATAAGTGCGTTTGGATATGGTCAGGAAATTTCTGATGTGCTATACGAGGATCTGCGATGCCGCCATCTCCCCAGGCCATCAACTGATGATTCACCATTGATTCATTCCATTTGTTCCGTGGTGGCATCCTGTAGGATAAGGACAAATCACAACATGTCTTATTCCATTCGGAACAATTCCGAAGAAATTGACCATATGGTCCCCACATAAGTAAATTCTTATAAAATTTCACGAATTTTCCAATACATTCCTGCCACACAAATGGTTTATAGGCCAGTCCGATATAAGTGAAATCAGGACAGGCAGGAAATGAGGGGAATTCAGCAAATGTAATATTTCCCCATGTCATGTTAAGAGACCATGCTTCAACTCTTTGTAAATGAGTTCGGGATCCATTAGACTTATTCCCCGGCAGGATCCAGTTCTGCCAATCCATCTCGGCACACGGTGATGGGCCCAGACAAATGTAAGGACCATCCCCTTTGTATGAAAAATTAAATGAGGTGCCATCATCCTGATTAAGATAAGTAAGATTCTTCCAAGGAGGCGAAAGTATCACAGGGGAGGTATAGACAGGAATATCTGCACTTCCCCAAGGTGCAGGTTCCATCATAGGTGGATTAGGTATATAGGCCCAATAGCTTACATTTGTCGCCTCGGCAGAGGATAATACAGTAAGCAAGGCACACATAGCCAAAAATAAATTTTCAGGCGTACAAGCCTTCCCTGTTCGCTGCAGGATTTTTTGCCCCTCCCCACTAAGCTTTTTAATTTGCCCCCAAGTCAGCAAAGCAGTAGCAAATATCTGCCGACGGCGAGGTCGTCCCCCCAAATTCAGATGTGCTATGGCCTGTAACGGAAGTTCATCTTGGTCTGGATTCCCCATCCGTCGTCTGGTGGGATACGGTGCCGTTCGAATTGGCCCTCGACCGGATCCATCGTGCGGGGAGCCAGGAACAGGTCCGTCCATCCTCTGTGGAGACATAAGCATAACCCTTCCCTCTATAAAGCAATAGCCCCGGTTGCCATTCTGCATCTGCAGTCGGTCTAAACCATATATGTTCATTTAATGGAGGGGGAGCGACCTCTCCCTCTATGAACTGCTTTTCTGCTCGGGAAAGGATATCTCCCTGCGGAAGATTCAAGAAATTTAATGCGAACAGAGCTTGTTGCAAAATAGAACATGCATTTGATTGAGTGAATGCTAAGATATGATCCTTTTTCCTCCTTTTTAATTTTTTAATTTGCAACTTTAAAGTACTATGCGCACGTTCTACAATGGCTTGCCCTTGAGGATTGTATTCAATGCCTGTTTTATGCATGATACCATATTGTTCACAGAAAGTTCGAAATTTTTTACTGCTATATGCAGGTCCATTATCTGTTTTAATAATAGATGGTAAACCCATCACAGCAAAAGTTTCTAAAAGATGGGTGATAACATGTTGTGCAGTTTCGCCACTTTGTGCTGTGGCCCAAATGAATTGAGAATATGTATCTATTACCACATGTACATACATACAAAGTTCAGAAAACCACATCTGCCACTGCAGATACTCAGGCTCTTTTAAAAGAGCCCGACAGAGGACCCTCCAGTCCTCAGGAGAAAAATTATTATAATGTCGAGCTAGACTATTAACTAGCTCCTTAACATAATGTGATTGAGGTCCATATAAAGACACTGCCTTTTTCAAGCGACCAATATCTTCTATACCTATTCCGTCATAATATGGTGCTTGTGCCACCCCCTGGACTGGGGGAGGCCTGATAACAGGAAAAGCAAAGACAGAATTACCTGCGCCAGCCTCATCATCCCTATCCTCTAGCGCATCAAGCTCAGCTAAAGCAGCAGAAAGGAAAGGATTTTTAGAAGAAAGAGCTGGTACAGACGGCAAAGGCGGAGCAGAGGGCTTCCTAGAGGGTTTCTTAGACTCCTCCGTCATAGCCATAACCTGCTGAAAAACCTTCCACACACGCTCCACCTCGGGATCCGATTTTACTTTCGGTTTTGGTTCTTCATTACCACCCTCGCTAGGCTCACGGGATGGAGTAAGCTTAAAGGTATCTTTCTCTACCGCCCTTTTCTCATCCGTATCTAAAGGGAGGTCTTGTATAGAAGGAGCCATCTCCTTATGGAAATCTTCGACCGTGCGGTCGTCCTCCATAGCTTTAAGCACTGTAAAAATAATCGACCAAATAGACCAAAACCGCACGGGAATTTTTTCTCCCTGTCTCATTGCCTTCTCGACATTATGTCGAACTCGCCGCCAATTATCTAAATCTAAAGTTCCCTCCTCTGGAAACCAAGGATTCCATTCTCGAACCACCTTCAAGCACAGCTCAATATCATTAGAAGCGACAGTGATACCATAGACAGCAAGTGAATGCTTCAGCATTCGAACATAAGGAGTAGAAGTTTCTTGTCCCATCACCCTGTACTTAATTAAGTTACTCACCCTTCCTGTACGTCCTTCAGGGTCCCTGTTCGGGCGCCAATTGTCAACGTCTAGTGCGTTGGGGTCCCTGGGTAAGGGTCTACGAAATCACCAGGACACAGGGGATGCAGAGCAAAGGCAGCACTTGCAACTGCATACTGCCGTTTATTTCTCACATAGCTATATACTCGCAGAGATCAGATAAACATAACAATGTATCAAGCCAACATCTGTGAAGTGAAATATACACGAAATGCAATAAGAACAAAATACATCCTGTTTATATCCTGTTTATGCTTGCAGAATAAAGAATTCTCTTAGCCATCCTTCCTTTGGAGACAACAAGTTCTTTGTCTTTAGAAAGAACACTTCTGTTTAGAAAGACACACTTTAAGCGAGGCAAGAGCCACTTCCTGCTGATCCAGGCATTTAGGCCTTGCAACATGAGGTAAGGGGAAGAGAACGTTTTCTCCTCCTGGCCTAGGCCTGCCTGGCCGTCCTTAACCTCAGTGCAGTCCTCAAATGATCTGGGCCTGCAAGGGGCTTACAAGCCTACACCATCTCACTTATTCAGTCTTGTGATTGTTTCTTGCCATGTTTTTGCCCTCACTCGACCTTGAGCAACTGGAGAGCAGGACCCATGTCTTCACAAGCACACCAAGTGCCTGACCCGCAGTGGATGAGTGATGTGTTTGTGTAATAATCATGTCCGTGAGTTCATTCATTAATTCATTGACTAATTCACTCATTTATGCAGGCACGCAGTCAACAAATGATAATAATGGCAGACAGAAGGTATAGCATGGGCAGAGAAGAGGATTTAATTAGGAAGAGAGAGAGAGAAAAAATATAGATTCCATGAGGAGATAGAATCAAAAGTAGGGGAGTAAAAGCCAAAGAAGAAAGGAGAAAAGAGTATTCATTCATGTAATGCAGCAGTATGCAAGTCAGGCTGGAAGAAGCTTACTTTTTTTTTTTTTTTAATTTTATTATGTTATGTTAGTCACCATACAATACATCATTGGTTTTTGATGTGGTGATCCATGATCCATTGTTTTCGTATAACACCCAGTGCTCCATGCAGTACGTGCCCTCCTTAATACCCATCACCGGGCTAACTAATCCCCCCTCCCCCCTCCCCTCTAAAACCCTGTTTGTTTCTCAGAGTCCATAGTCTCTCATGGTTCTTACATTTTTTAATCAAATGGACTCAAAAGTTAGTTACCATCTATAAGTACTCTGTACTTTTTCTCCTGTTTAGTCTATTAATCATAATAAAATCAATTAATTACTATGGTACTGTTTGCATAATGTCTTTTTCCTCCTCCAGGCTGTTAACTCCAGGAAGGCAGACCTTACGCATGGCACTCACCTCCATGTCCCCAGGGCCTAGCTCAGTATGACATACAGTGGTGCTCAGTAAATATTTACCAAGTGATTCAGCAGATTGCTCATGGCTTCAGTTCTTTCTTCTATTAAAAAAATCATGGAGGGCGCCTGGGTGGCTCAGTTGTTAAGCGTCTGCCTTCGGCTCAGGTCGTGGTCCCAGGGTCCTGGGATCGAGTCCCACATCGGGCTCCCTGCTCGGCAGGAAGCCTGCTTCTCCCTCTCCCACTCCCCCTGCTCGTGTTCCTGCTCTCGCTGTCTCTCTTTCTGTCAAATAAATAAATAAAATCTTTAAAAAAAATCATAATATACTCATCTCAAGGTTGTTATAAAGAATAATTAAAATAATAATATATCTAAGTACCTGGTGCATGGTAAGCATTCAACAATTGTTAATTCATTATTATTATTAGGAAAGAGAAATTGCCTGCTCTGTGCCAGCCTCTGTGCTAAATAATGGCCAAAAAGAGACAACTGAAAGAGCAAAGGGATTGTACCTTTTAGAAAGAGTAGGGATTTGAGGACCCCAGTGTCACCACCTTGGCAGCACAAAGCCCACTGACTGCTGGGCCCAAAGCAGGCCAGAGATGGGTCCATGCCCTGCACAGGGTCTCTATCTGAAACACTGGAGAAGGAGGGGACTAACCCTCCTTTTGGGAGGGAGGGTTGCAATCAATGTTTGGGAGTTACAATCAATGCTGTGGTATTGGCCTCTTCCCTTCAATTTTCAATCCCCAGATTCCAGCCTATTGCCCTGGGGTCACTTAAACACCTGTAGTGTCCTTATTCAGAATCCTTCCCAGAGCACCTTCCTTTCACCTTCATTCCACTACAGACCCCCATATTGCTTTTGTGAAGGCTCAGAAAACCCTGTTTTGTCCTTAAGATGTGTCTTCATCAAAGTTCACCACCTTATGCCTGTCACTCATCACTATGGCTCATGAGGCATCTCCTGTCCTCTCTGCCTTTGCTCACATCATTCCTTGTCTGTTAATACCCACCCATCATGCTCATATTTGCTGCCCCTCTTTTTCTCTCACCTCTGTGAAGACCCAGCCCAAAGCTCACCTCTAGGAAGTCTTCTAGTTTGACACCAGATGAAAGCTCTGTTGAGTGCCCCATCAGCACTTCCTTTCTTGGTAAGTGCTTTCTGGTTTCAGGTTTGGTGGTTTGGCCTGTTTGCATGATGCTTTACCAACAATCTCCAGGTGTTTCCTGTTACCCCAGTAGGGGAGGGCAAGAATAGGTGTTTCTCTTTAAAGGAAAACAAGTCCTGTTCCCCTCCTCTGGCCTGTGCCCTGCATTCATCAAGCCCTTAATCATCATGGATAAGTTGAAGGGAGAAAGAAGGTCTGTGAATGGTGTGGGGGGGATGAGAGCAGAGGGTACCCTGGAGAGAAGCTTTGGGGAAACCATCCACATCCCCTGTGAACCCAAGGCTCCTTGGTGAACAGGATGGGAAGGACACTATAGAAGCCAAAAGTCCCAGGGAAATTGGATTTTTATTCTTCTTGGAAGTCTAGTGCCTTCTAAGACTTACCAAGAAAACGTAATTTCCTCTTTCATTCATTCATTTTTTCAGATCAATGTGTTGAGCACTGACTGGTCTGTAGGTATTAGGAACACACAGATAAACTGGATAAGACCCAGTGCCCGTCCTCAAAACCCTCAAAACCTAATGGGGACACAGGCTAGTGAACAGCCAGTTACTGTGGAGCAGGAGAAGTGGCACGAGGGAAGAAGGTGCAGGGTGCTGTGGGAGCACAGAAAGGGAGGGGCTAGGGGAGGCCATGGAAAGTTCTGGAATCAGCGACTAGGAGTTGAGCACCAAAGGGCCAGTAGGAGCTAGTTAGCCATCGGAAGAATTAGGAAGAGGAATCAGCACTTGTGAAACCGTGAGGGGAGACAGTACGGAAGGTCCAGGGATCTATAAGCAATTCATTATGACCAGAGCATCCCGTGCAGGAAATCACGGAGAGGCGCATGGAGAGGGTAGCAGGAGCCGGATATCACAGTGTCAGTCTGGAAGGCTCTGCAAGGGCTCTTTGGGCTTTTCGTTGGAGGTAGATAGCCCGGAGAGATTTTAAGCAGAAGAGCAACATGATTGGATTTTCCTGTTAAGGACATTCGCTCTGGCTGCTGAGAGACAGACGGGAGTGAGTAGTGCAGGGGGTGGGGAGGCCAGAGGGAAAGCTACTGCTTGTCCCCGCAGACACCATGTGGGCATGACATGGTAAGAGATATTGCAGCGGTGGGGTCACAGGCTCAGTGACCTGGGTGGACCTTGCAGAGTCTGAGGGGTCCATGGCAGGCCTGAGGGGTGAGTGCAGTGGGATTTAGAGATCTCCTGGAGCTCAAGAGACATCTGGGGCTGGATCCCCGGGGAGATCTGGAGTCTGCATGGATGAGGCCTCCAACATGGATGAGATGACACTAGGGGCAGGATTGCAGAAGAGAGGGAAGCAGGGACATTTAGGGACCTGGAGGAGAAAGAGGAGCTGGCAGGGAAATGGAGAAGGCAGGTCCAGAGATTCGGAAGGTAAGCTGGGAGCAGTGATGGTGGAGAAGTCCCAACAGAGGTAGGTGGCAAAGTCAAAAGCAGCTGAGCTCAGGCATTTGGAGTCAGCAACATGGAGGTGGTGGTTTCAGTGGGCAGTGTGGGGCAGAGGCCTAGGCCATGGGCCAAGGGAGGAGTGGGATATGAGGAGGCAGGGAAAAGGACTCAGAGCTACCCCTGGAAGAAATCTGAATATAAAAGAAAAATTAAAATGGTGGTGATAGAAGGGGATGTCAGAGTAAAGAAGAGTCTTGTTTGTTTGAGGCTTTTTGATTTGGAATGGAAGAAATGTATGGAGGGAAATAGTTACAGAATGAGCAGTTAAGGATGCAGGAGAAGTAAGGGAAGAGAATTCCCAGAGGGAGGATGGTGGAGCACAGGCGGAGGGAGAGCCATCAGGTAGGGCTTGGGGCACTTGTTTGATGAGAGAGAGGGAGGTGGGCTTTGCTGAGAGCCAGGCTGTGTGGAGTCTGGGCTCAGGAGCTGGAGCAGAAAGCTGTTCACTGAGGCCGACTGAGCTCTGTCCAGAGCATGGTGGGAGGGGAGGACGGGGCAGTACTCTTATCCTCATGGTTCTGCCACCTTTTCCATCAGGACTCTATAGTCTGGGGAAAGGAGTCAGGAAGGCACCGTCTCCATCCAGTTCCGGGGTGTGATTTGTTGGGGAGGGAGAGTGACAGCAGTACAATGAGGGTTCTTAGAGTTGAAAATTCAGCAAGAAAGTACTTAAAGCAATGATCAAGGGCTCTGGGCCACCTACTGGCCCGAGTGAAGAGAGGAGGAGGGGAATAGGCTGGGGGAAAAGAGAGTGATCAAAGGTGGAGGTATTGATAAGGTGTCCAAGCCAAGCAGAGGGAGTAGGGAGAGCTTGAGGGCTGGGTGAGATGGGGTGTTGGAGTTTACAATTCCCAAGAAGCAGCAGGTCTCATCAAAGTCCTGGATGTAACCCTGGGTGGGGAGCCCAAGTGGAATCAGAATTTGGGATCCTGGAGTGGAAGAGGAGAGGTGCTGGATGGACAGAGCACAGGAGCCTGATGTCAAGATGATGCCGGACTTGAGGGGAAGACTTCGGGCCAGGAGCCAAGGCTTTCCATGACTGGAGAGGGACCAGGTTGTTGACAGACACTGAAGGAGGAGGGGAAGCTGGTGTTGCAGCCAGGTCCCAGGAGCTTCACTAGAGCAGGGGTTTTTATAGGAGGGCAGGGGGTAGTGGCTCTGAGAAGAGGGGCATGGGGGACAATGAACCATCGCTATCTGAAAGGGCTGCAAACTACATGGCCACAGGGGAGAGAGAGGTTTCCTTAAGGTGAGGAGTGCAGGTGGTGCTGGATCTAGCCCCAGCCTCAGGCCAGCTGAGATGCAGTGGCTTGCCTGAGTACACGCAGCTAGAAAGTGGCTGAGACAAAATTAAAATTAACCTAATGTGTGTATTCACTTACTTTTCATACCTGCCCAAGCTGCCCATTTGTACAGCTGTTTTGATGCATTGCAAGCTTGGTGTGCAGGTCCTTTTATTCTGGCTGGATTTGTAATATGTGTTTACCATGTGACCTTGGGAAATGCATGACATGCTCTGTGGACCTCTGTACAATGAGGGGTTGAACCATGGGTTTTTAGCCATGTCATGTGGAGCCCCAGTGACTCAGTGGAGGAGGCTAAGGAGCCCCCGGGGGCAGGATTGCAGGGAGTCTGAGTGGGGATGGGCTCCTGGCTCTACCCTGGTGTCCATCCGAGCAGCTACCCTTGGATCTGCCTGAATACTGTGGTTCTGCATGAGATTTTGTTTGGAGGGAGGATTCAGCTATCCAAAATAATGTTAAAATCTGTGGTCTCACTTGGCCCTTGCCCTGCATGAGCCTTTCACTGTTGTGTGCTATAGGGCATGTCCTTGGTCATGTGTCTTTATCTGTGGGCCCTTGTCAGTTTGAGTGTTAAGGACTTGGTGGGCAACTGGACAGCTCCAGGACCTCTTTGCACCGAGCTCACTGAAAAACCAGCGCTCTTCTGTGGTGGTCGTGATGCCCTTCCAGAAATCTGATTTTACTAAAGTAGTTATGATGGGCTGAGGGCTCGGGTGCTCCACAGTAACTTCGATGATGAATTACATCCTGAGTCTAGCAAGTGGGACAGACAGGTCCTGTAGCCAAGGGACAAAGCCTGGACCCGTTTTTCATCACCTCACACCAGCTGGAATCCCTTGTTGCCGGGCTGGCAGCTGTGAGGGATCACTTGGCCACCAGGAAACCTTCCCAGCTGGGACCTTTGTGAGAGTCTGTGCCAGAGAAACGACATCTGTGAGTCACTGCTCAGGGGAAAACCCAGCTGCTCTGCTCAGACCCGGCCCCAGTGGCCACGGGAAGGGCCAGCAGGCAGAGCAAGAGTAGAAGATAGGCCACTTTGCTTTTCTCAGTTTTCACAGCAGCTTCCCAGATTTGCATTTCCCCATTTCAGAAGGGAAGTTGGGAGGTGGAACTAGAAGCAAAGAGGCCTCCACCCTGGGGCAGATGGGAAAGCCCACAGCTATTGAGTGTGGAGGATTTGGGCTGAGCTACTGGAATTATTCCTCGGACCCACTGGGTTCTCACCGTTGACTCACCCCCTTTGTTTCTGACCACAGGTGGTCACAGCCAGGCTTTTAGACTGAACATGGTATGCTCTGGGCGGTGAGTGTCAGGAAATGGGGGTGAATCTTAGGATGGGCATGCTGAATCATGTTAATGTCCCCCCAGATATCAGGATAGGGGAACTGGGTAGGAGGGTGAGATTTGTTTTGCAACACAGAGGGATGGATTCTTGGTGCCATGTGCAGTCTTCTCTGGAAGGAAGGTCAGCCAGGTGTGGGCCTGACAGCCGTAGGTGTTAGCTTGCTAACCCTGGAGCAGTCCCTGCAGGGACTGGTATGATCCTTTGGACCATGGTGGGAAGCGCTGGTGACTGGGGATGTCACTCCCCACAACAGTGGCAATCACCTTGGAGACTGAGAAGCCTTTCACGGGCGAGAGGGACCAGAGTCTCTTCACTTAACCTGATGCAAATCCTCAGCTCCCAACAAGCCAAGTGGCCTTGGGTTCTATTCTTGGGCAAGTCTTTGTGGGGCAGGGAGCCTGCCTTGCTCTACATGGCACACATAGACCTCAAATATAGGGCTCAGTTCCAAGCGGTGGATTTGGGGAGTCCTGTGAGCAGGTGGGAATGTGCCTGGGCCATGCCTGGAGGAACAGCCAGCATGACCAAGGTCCTGCAAACCAACCAGGAGGGGAATGCTTGAAGCTGTTGGGGATGTTTAGTCTAGAGAAGAGGACAGGAGAATAGTGTTTTGGGACCCTTGTTGCTCCAGATGGCAGAACTGAGGCCAGCAGATCGAAATAACAGGAAGAAAAGCTGCAAATCACCAGACATAGACCTATCTAGTCATTATAACGCAGTAAAGCCAGGGAGTTAAGACCCTGGGCTCAAAGGGCATGGTCATGAACCTACTCACAGATGTGGTTATGAGATCCATTCAGTGTTGACCTGCACTGTGATTTAAAAAAAATGCATTGGTAATCAATACAAATTGGGAAATTATGCTTATAAATCTATATTTATAACCTCTCTTGAAAAACCTGAAGGGCTGATCACCCAGGGGCATATTCTGTCATGGAACAATAAACCCAAAGAAGGCAGTTGCACCCCAGTCCATCACAGGTGCCACCTCCTTCCACCTTTCTTACACCTGCATGGTTTCACTGATCCACAGGTGCCCAGCCCCTCAGTGGGACTGCAGTTTGCAAACCTGCTCTACTTAAGAGCTCAGGGTTTGAATCCTGGCTTTGCCACTTTTAAGCAATTGTGATCTTAGACAAGTGAGTCAACCTCTCCAAGACACCATTTCCTTTTCTGAATATGGGAATCATTACAATACTCCCCTGGTGAGACATGGAGTTAGAGACATGGACAGTGACTAACACAGAGTGGGACACTTGGTGAGAGCTTGGCAACTCTTAGCTGCCTGGGAGTGTCCAGCAGTGGAGGGGACAGTCTCATAAAGCCTTGGGGTTCCATCACCAACACCAGGTCTGCAGAAGTCAAGGACTGGAGAAGAGGAAAGCCACCAAAGATCTCTGAAATAAATGGGTCATGCGCCAGTTCTCCTTGGGCCCTCCCCAGTGGCCAAGTCAAATGTATTGGTTTAGGGCTGCCCCCGATGCTCATTAAAATCAGATTTTGTCTGAAAGGAACTTTGAGGAGCAGGAAAAATGTGTTACCTTGGGACGCCTGGGTGTCTCAGTCGGTTAAGCGTCTGCCTTTGGCTCAGGTCATGATGTCAGGGTCCTGGGATCGGGCTCCTTACTCAGCAGGGAGCCTGCTTCTCCCTCTGCTGCTCCCCCTCCTCATTCCCTCTCTCTCTCTGACAAATAAAATCTTAAAAAAAAAAAAAGAACGTGTTACCTCGAGTACCTTGCACCTGCTTGGGAGGCTGTTGTATGTTCAGAGTGAGGTGGGGTTCCGGCCGTAGCTGCCACTTTCTTTCCTGCTGCACGATTACTTTGTGTTCACTGGCAGCATTTCCTCCCTCAGTAGCTGGCATAGGCTCATCAGTCAGCTCTGCAGACCTAGCAGTCCCAGGGCAGCCAAACCCACCCCGATCGCTTAGCTCTGTGATAGAGCCTTCAGTACGTCGGGACCTGCCTGGGACCTGGGTCTCCCTCTGGGTGGGGCCTGAGCAGCATGGGTGCCCTTCAGGAGGTCTGATGAGAGAGATTTTGGTGACTGGTTCCCATCAGGCCCTGAGAAGTCCCCTGCTGAAACAATGTGGGGTGACTGAAAGATTTGTTTCTGTGTCCTAAGCCTTCATGCATTGCCTGACTCTAGGAGCTTTATGTACTTGGGATGCTGAGCTAAGAGCAGACACATCCTTTCTCAGGGAGGTATCCAAGGAGAGGAGAGAGTGGATCATTACAGTTCATGAGCACAGAAGTACAAGGGAGACAGCCCATGTGTACCACAAATGCTTGGGCAGAAGTTTGGGGGAGATGGGGAGGACCACCAGGTCTGGAGTCCACAGGAAGTCAGCCTGTTGGGATCAGAGGATGGTGACTACAGGCATGGGAGCCAAGGATGGCAGGGGAAGTGGGGTGAGTTGAATGAGTGGGGCATTCACTCTCTGAATCTCTTTCCCTCATTGCTTCTCCACTCCTCCATTCCTCTTCCCCTCTCCTCTTTGGCATTCACTGTGGCCCAACGCCTACAGATTGTTACAGCCAGAGAGCATCTGTCAGGAACCTGCCAACTTGCCTCAGCCTTAGGTGGCATTTCATGTGCTTGGATCTCCCTTTCAGCTGGCCTGAAGAGAGCATGGAGCAGCAGGAGGCCGCTGCTGGTCCAGAGCCTGGCCACCTACAGAATCTTTAGGCCAAGCCCTGACCTGTGCCCAACTTATCCAGATGTCAGGGCTCAGGCTTTGGTTCCTGTGCTTGAGTTCATTGTTCTGTTTGGAGAAGCATTTCAGCCTCTGCCCTCTGGGATCCTGTTCCTGGGAAGCTGCCCCTCATTCAGCCTTGGCCTTTGCATTGGGCCTCTGCAGCCGCTGAGTTATCATTCTAAGCCATGTCTGATGGCCTCTGGCTTGAATCTGGAAAGCTGAAAATTTGTTCAGACAGTAGAGTGTAAATTAAATATTAGATCCGAGAGGGTTTCACATACTTCATAATGTGACCTCATTGGGATATTTATTTGCTGTTCTTCTGGTTCTCCCAAATTAATAATTGAGTAAAATCAGAGCCGATTTGCTTACATTCTGCTGAACGGCACCTGTTCTTTGAGAGAGTGGGTGTGTGTCAGGAGGCTGGGAGAAGTGGGGCAGACAACAGAAGCTTTAACAGAGATGCATGGCTTGAGCATTTTATACATAAAATTATAATTCAGCCTTAAAACTGAGGGTCACCTACTATATGACAAGCCCTGGATTAGACTCCAGTGGCAGAATAAAGTCATAGATGGTACCGTCTTCTCTTACGAAGTTTGTGTTGGGGAAATAATAGCAAATACACAAGCACCAGCTGAACAGCAGAATATCCCTCCTTCCATTGCACATACACTCACAATCAGCTACACATCTGTACATATCTGGCCACACATGGGAAGACCTACCCAGGCTGTGGGTTTTGAGATTTTGACCATCAAAACCTACAAGGAAAATCTCCCCTTTTTGCATCTGCATTTCATTATAGCATTGTGGTCTGGGATGGGCTCTGGAGCCAGAGGGTCTGGGTGAGAATCTGGCTCCCTCCATACTAGCTGTTTGAATTTAGACACACCATATAACCTCTCTGTGCTTCAGTTTCCTCATCTGTGAAATAGAGATTACAGCGTCTACTTCACAGGATTGCTCAGAGGTTTAAAGAAGGGAAAACAGGTGCAAGCTTAAAACAGCATGAGAAAAAATGGGCAGTGCTCAGGCCATAGTGGGAAAAGGAGGCCCATTTTTAGGATGGGGACAATTAAGAGAATATTTGCCTGGTTTTAGGAGAGGAGAGGGTCCTCGGAACTTGATGCTTTCCACAAAGCCACTGAGTACCAACTCAGTTCCACTCATCAAACATATATGAGAATCTCCCATGCATACGTTATGTAGGGTTGTGGGAAAACAGAGATACTTGAGGCATGGAATCCACAGTCTACTTTAGGAGGTGAAACAAATAGACAGATAAAAACAAAGAATAGACCATGAAAAATACCACAAAAACTTAGGAAGACTCATTAAGTTGTGGGTAGGGAGGTTAGGAAAGACTTGTGTGTATTGGAGGGAAGGTGTTGCAGGTATTAAGAACAGCATGGATCAGAGGAGGCAGGAAATTTTGGCATGTCTTTGAGAACAGGGCAGAATCTAATTTGGTTGAAACAGAATGGAATAAGAAGGGTTGGTTTGGGCTACCAATGGAGAGAGGAAATGCAAAGCCAGGGTGAGACTTGGCACTTTGTCAACAGGTAACAGAGGGCCATTGACCGGGATAGTAATAAGAGATATTAGAGGTTGAATCTTTTTATATTTTAAAACTGATAGAATATAGTGGGTGAAGAAGATGAAAGAATCAAAGATTACAACATAATTTTCTATCTGGGTGACTGAGGGCATGGTGATATTTGCTAGAAATAGGGAAGTCAGAAGGCGCTGGTTCAGTAAGAGGCAGAAATTGCTCTGCTTGGACAGTTTGGGTTGGAAATGCTGGTGAGTCATCCCAGTGGCAATGACCTGCAGACTGTTGGAAATGGAGGCACCAAAGAGAGAGCCTAAGAATAGGGAGATGTATTTGGGAGCTACCTCCAAAGAGAGTCACACCAGGGGAATGAATCATGGCCCAGGAAGGGACTGTAGGACAAGGAAAGAGGACTAAGGCTGGACCTTGGTGACAGAACACTGATGGGACAGGCAGATGAAGAGGAGCCATGAGGAAGACTAAAGAGTAATAATGCTAATGAGGAGAAGCAAGGCAGTTCAGTGTCATGGAAGCCAAAAAAAAAAAAAAGGAGAAGTCAAGAGGGTAAGACCCAAGAAAAGGCTTGTTGGAGGCTGCCAGTGACCTCCGAGAGCCTCTACGTACAGTTCTGGGATGGTGCCATATTGACAGAGTCCAAATAATTGTTGGTTATTGAAAAAGAACAGACTATGTGAGGACCAAATGTTTAAGAATAAAAGAAAGTAAGGAGTGAGAGGGTAAGGTAGTGCAAGGAAGAGGCGGTTCAAAGGGTTATGAGAAACGTGAGAGGCTTTGTAGACTAAAGGAAGAGACTCACTGCTGAGCTCATCCTGTCCCGCCTACCTTTCTAATGCAGGACATTAAGATCAGAAAAGAGAACAAGAGAAGATGGCTGGATGGTTGCCGGACACCAGAAGATGAGGAAATTGAAGTGAGTGGGAGACGGCATATATAAACTCACCATTGAGAAAACAGAGATTAATTACAAAATAGAATTGCCCGGTTATGAACTGAATGCTGAATCAGTTAAAATATTTTAATATAAGCATTTATTCTTAAGGAACACAACTTAGATGATATCAAATATATTCAGAATGCTGGGCAGGCAAAGGGGAAACAATTCATGGTTCTTCAACCCCACTCTTGACCAGCGCTGTGACTTTCTGAGAGTTACTGACCCCTCTCTGTCTCAGATTTTCATCCGTGTAATAGGGATGGTAACACTTCACAAGGTTGTTGCATTGTTGTAAGGACTGGATGAGATATTCAGGAATCGGAATTCGTGAGAGCTATTCTGCTGGTGCTTTCCACGTTGTAAGCAGGTGCTCTATAAATACCGGTTATCATTACAGTAAGCTTTTCTTGGCTATCTGTTAGTGCAGTCTTGGAGGGAGTAGTTGGGCAGTCAGGGCCCTGGGATTTAGCTGGACAGATGCTAACACTTGCCCTGGATAAATATATGCAGCTGATGTCGGGGTGAAAGATTGCGTGTGACTTCACAAAAGAGAAAAGGGAAAAGAAGGGGGAGATTAGGGAAATAACAGAAGTACGTGTGTGTGTGTGTGTGTGTGTGTGTGTAGGGAGAGATGACAAAATTAGGGAAAGGCAGCATTCCATGACGGGTAGAAATGGATTCCACTGCACCACTGCATGGCTGACTTCAGTGGAGGAAACCCAACCAAGTTGTGGCTTCCCAATTTGCACTTGTTAATATTGGAGCCCCTTTTCAACTCCGCAGCCAAGCCTGCAAATATATAGTCCAGAGCCACAGGTTTCTCTCATTTTGACTTTGTGGCAATGTTGTTCTAATCAATGACTATCTATTCCCCTCCTCCCCAGCCTCTACCTCAAGAAATGAGAGGAATACTGAGAACATCAGACCCAAAGATTTGGTGTATTGTTCCAATTCATGATCTATCTTCTCCAAGTGTTGGCTTTCTGCTCTCTGATGATGACCTACTATGTACATTTTGAATGTCTATGGAGTTAACTAAACTTACCTCTTCAAGTATTTGGCTCAGGTGTGTGCTCTTCTAGGATATGGTGATCAAGTATGTATTGATGTCACCCAGAACCTTTGCTCTCGTGCATCATCTTTTTCCAGCCCAAGGATCCCTTACTCTGCCTGGGGAGACAACTTTTCTGTCTGGCAACATTCCTCCCTTCAGTCATGATATCGGAGTTCCTGAGCCCTGCCCCATGTGCATGAGGGCTGACCAGTGAGGAGGCAGTACCCCAGGTGTATGTGGCATGGCTCACTGCTTTGTAAGGTGATCCGTGGGTTATCTGGACCCAGCTTTTAATCCCAGACTACTTAACCAGCTTCCCCTTGTTATCTCTTTCAGAGTGCGTGGGGCAGGGGGAAATGCAATCTCACTTAAAAATTAACTCAAACATCTGCCGGTAGCCTCCACTACAATAGATTTCATGCATTTCCAAGTCTTAAAAATGACTCTTGGACAATGTTTTGTTTATCTCCAGCATTGCTCCCCTCCAGGAGCAGAATAGATATAGTGCTGCTTGTGCATATCTACATGGACATCTCTCTCTCTCCTCTGACCCTTTCCACTCCACTCCCCACCATCCCCCAAAGCAGAAGTGTTAATTAGCGGGGATAACGCATCGTTTAAGCTGTCACAGTGTGATGAAGACAGACTGAAGATGATGTAAGCCATCAGTATTAATTCCATTCTCCAGGAGAGTTGGGAAATTCTTGCGTGCAAGTGGGTGTAATCAGTTTATTTCAGTCTGTGCTGAATTCCATGGGCTACTGTAGGGTTGAGTAATCCCAGGTTGCTGGGGCTGCTCTCCCATGCATTAGATGAATGTGAAAGTACTCAGTAACCTGTAAAGTGCTGAATAAAATTTATCCTTTTATTCTAGTTTCCCACAATAATATATTTTGGATTCGTTATATGTGAATTTATCTAATGTCTAATGAGTGGGTGGAGCTCTGGACAGTCCTGATCTTTCTTTTTTTTTTTTTTAAGATTTTTTTATTTATTTGAAAGAGAGAGAATGAGAGAGAGCACATGAGAGGGGGGAGGCTCAGAGGGAGAAGCAGACTCCCCGCTGAGCAGGGAGCCCGATGCGGGGCTCGATCCCGGGACTCCAGGATCATGACCTGAGCAGAAGGCAGTCGCTTAACCAACTGAGCCACCCAGGCGCCCATTGATCTTTCTTAATCTGCCTGGAGGTGATCAACAATCCAGTAGTAAGGGGTGGGGATGAAGCATGGTGGTTCCAGAACCAGTATCCAGAAATATGCACAGAGTTCATGGGGGATAGTTCTCTGGAGGATGGCAGGAGAATTCCTGCTTCCTTGTGAGATATATTCATTTATCCATAAATCATTTGTCAATGCTGTGTTGCTTGCTGACCTGTCTGGCTGAGCCATGTGGTAAAGCTGATAACAAAGATTTACCTCTGCCAGGTTCCTTGCACTTTGAGGAAGGGCATCCCCTCGTGAGGCCCACCCTCTCCTTCCCAGCTCATCACTCAGTCTGAAACTCGTCTCTGTCTCTCCCGATCTGTCTCATTCCATTTGTGATCACGTGTCACTCAGACTTCCTCTAGTTCCTTTTCTCTATTTACTATTCCTTCGTCTTCCCTGCTCTTTGAAAACTGAGGGAGGGTTGAGTTGCCGTGGTAACCCCCTACCCCCATCTCTTTTCTGTTTTTCAACAATTTTTCTACATTTTAATAAAATCGCTATTTATAGTATGCAAAGCTTCATTCCCCTCCACTGCAGCTCTGCAAGGGAGATTTCCTGTCTGACCAGAATACTAATGACTACAACATGGCTTTCCAGGGAGGCCGGCAGTGAGGGGGCCCTCCAGGGCAAGCACTTTGGTAGACATATGTGTTCAGGACCAGGGTTTGACCTGTATACTTGAAGAACCGCAGTGGGCAGGGCTGAACACCCAGCTTTGTAAAATATATCATGCTGGATACATATAAAATATACATGTTGAATTTGGCTTGAGGGGAGGAGGCATGAGATACGGTGTTACACTGACGGAGGGAACTGAAGTCCTGGGCTCTGATTGCACCAAGCTGAGATAGAGCCAGCCTGTTAGGAATAGTTGGCATTTGCAATATGGAAGGTGGCACAAAGCTAGTGTGGAATCATGGGGGGAAGACACAGAGGCTTCATCATTTATCAGCTCTAAGACCTCAGTGTTCTCAACTGTATACTATCTAACTTGTAGGATTGCTGTGAGGGGCAGAAATATCGTACCCCAGGCATTTGGTGATAATATGGCTAAGCGTCTGGCTCTAGAGTAGGCTTCAGCTCCCAGCTCTGCCAACCTCTAGTTTTATGACTTGAGGCAAGTTACTTAACCTCTCCATTGATCAGCTTCCTCATCTCTAACCTGGGGACAATAATAATAGAATCTGTCTTTTAGGGTTGTTTTAAGAATTCAATAAGTTAGTATGGTAAAGGCTTGGAACAGTGCCTGGTAAAGTGTTTACTGTCATTGATTATCAGCATTTGATACATGAAAACTACTATTTTACCAGTTTATCCACACTCATGAAGACTAGTTCAAACCTGGGGCTTTAACAAGGGTTTATACCTATTGAGGAATAGGTTTGGTAGAGGGCCATTTCATTATGGAATGAAACATTCAGACTGCATTGAGAAGTAGAATCTGATTCTAAATGGAAAAATGTAGTAGCTTTTCTATTCTTAGTGTTCGCGAATGAAAATATTCTTCGCCATGGTGTTTTCGGACTTTATAAAAACAAATTTATATAGAAGCAAGGTGGATTATTTTAGCTTAAATCTGATTTGAATTTAAAATATTGTTCAGCCACTCTGATGGCTCACAGGTGGTAAGACTCTGAGCGAGGTGATGTAGTCGCCCTCTGATAGCAGTGTTTCTTAAACTCTCATGTGCCTATGATTTTATTAAAATTCAGATTCTAATTCGTAGGTTTGGGGCGGAGTCTGAGATTCTGCATTTCTAAGAAGCTTTTAGGTGATGCTTATGCCACTGGTTCTCGGGGACCATTTAGTAGCGAGATTATGAGGTTTTTGATTCCAGCTCTTCCCAAAGATGACCTGAAACAGAGCTGTGGGTTTAGAGGAAGGGATTCCTCCCATTTCTTATCCACATACAAAGCTGGAATCACCCAATATTAATAGCACTGGGCCCTCATGAAGGAATGAGATTAAGAACCACCAGTGGAGGCTAGAAGCCTCTTTTTTTTTCCTGAGATCTTTTTGACAAAGCAAGTCAAGTAAAGCTGTATGCAGTTGTCTGGCTTTTTGGCCAGAAAGCTCAGAGGTGCCCCGACTGCACTATATAAGCGCTTTCCTCTCGCTTTACAAGTGTGATTACTCACTTTGTTTTGTTCTTGAAGTGTTTTCAGAATCCAATAAAGCCCATCATTTTTAGGGTGGCATTTTAGGATGGAGGGACATTGTTTGATTTATTCAGAATATTTTGAAGAGATGATTGTTGGACTGAAACCCAAGTGAAATTGAGCCAAATAAAGACATAATTATTAAAACATTAACTTGAAATTTCGACTCCTGCTTAATAGCACTGCTTTCCTACTATAAATCTCTGGCAATCTGTTATTTCAGTTTAAGCTTTGTTTAAAAAAAAAAAACCTCAAAACAAAACTCTTGACATGGTTGTAACAACTAACAATAATGGTGATATATAACAGCTGCAAGCTCACTTCTGAATTACCAGTGGAGGAATTAAAGCTCCGTGTTATGAGAGGTTTAGCTACTTTATAAGATGAATCAGCCAGTGACTCACAATTACCAGTTATGTGATTTAAAAATTCCAGTTGTGAGCTTTACTTTGAAGAATGGGCAATCTTTGAAGAAATATGTGACATTAGAGAGAAAAATTTGAAGTATACTTTAAATTCAAGATTGACCATAATTCAAAAGAGCATGGTAAGACTATATATGCTTGTTTCATTAAAAAGATCATCTCAATTAGATTTAGGTTTTTAGCCATGTGATCTACCCCCTTTAGTCAAGGCAGCATTGTATGGTCACTTCTACTAGGTTATTGAACAAGGTCTGCATCATCCCTCCAAAAGGTTCACAGATTGGGGAGCCTGGGTGATGCATTTGGTTGAGCGGACTTTTGGTTTCGCCTCAGGTCATGATCTCAGGGTCCTGAGATCGAGCCCTGCATCAGCCTCTGTGCTCAGTGCAGAGTCTGCTTGAGGTTCTCTCTCCCTCTCCCTCTGCATCTCCCCACCACTCTCTCTCTCTCTAAAATAAATAAATAAATCTTTAAAAAAAAGGCCCACAGATCAAGAGATGTTGATGCCAGCTAAGGGGGCAATTGCCCCTTTAATGTCAGATTCAACTCTTGCAGGTGCCAACCCAGTCAGGAGATGGACAAATATGACAGAGATGGACAATAATATCTATTTCAAAATACAAAGGTTTTTTTTTTTTTTTTCCAGCATTAGATGTTAAAAGTCTTTTCAAATGGAAACCACGCAAATAGGATTCCAGATTAAAGTCTCCTCAGTTGGCATATAACCATTGGGAAAAATGAAATGAGATTTATCTGAGAATTGCTATTATGACCCATCCTTAAAACAGAAGAGCTTTGTTCCTTCTGAGCTAGTGGAAACCTGTTACAGTAGCAGCCTTATAATTTGTCACTGAATAAATCACCAACACCAAGTTACATTAATTATATCTTACTCTTTGGTTCCCTAAATTCCTCTTTAATAGGCCTAAAGGAGTTGCAATGAATAATACGGATTGCGACCCATTTGCAACCTTTAGAGTCAGTTTTTCCTTTCCGGTAAATCTATATTCCTTCTCTTTTATCACAACAGGAAAATCCATATTTGAAGTTTTGTTAAGAAGTTTGCTCGGAATTATCAGTAACTAAACTCTTACTTTAAGTGAATGGTGCTTAGTGATTGTAATGATCTAAAGTTTGGTGCCTTCTGTAGGCTTGCTTCCAGCAGATTCCACATGAATAAGAGAATGTGTATATGTTTTTGAACTGGGAATCATTTTGACTGAGGGTTTATAGAGATATCAACAGGCAAATTCTGTACAGTTTAAACACAAGAGCTCTTGTCCAAGTGGAATACTTCAAAGGCTCAGAGATTGAAGTAGCCCTCTGATGAAGTCTAGAAACCACTGGAAATGTTTAAGTGCTGAGGTTAAAATTACCCTAGAGATAAAATCAGATTTCCTGTTTCTAAGTCTGAAAGCTTACAATAAGGACCTTGAAGGTTCCTGGAATAATAAACAGATCTTCTAAAACAGCAACGGGATGAAGTAAGTGTGGCTGACTTGAAAGTACAGATTAAGTTCCTCAACACGACTCATATGTTTCAAAATTAAGAGGGAAAATTTCCAAGAAAGAGATGTATTTAGAGCTTTAATGAATCCAAAATATTTTTAAGTACTGCGAAACTTTTACTTGTTTTTTAAGGTTTTCCACTGCCAAGACAACTATCTCCTTTCCTCGGAGTGCATTTGTTTTACGAATCTAGAGTTGAGAGCCTCTCATCAGCTGTATCTCAATGTATAGCAGCTTTTGCAATTTGTGCACGATGAGTAACCTGGCCTGGGCTGCAAGGAGCTGAACACCCTTCCCCCTCCTCATTTGCTTCACTCAGTTCTTTCTACTTACTTATCGAGCCTGAACTTCTGTTTTCCAGAAAGCCCTAGAGCTGAACTAATTCAGTTCCTGGAGCCTACCTACGTGGTATAGAACTTGTCACCATGCCTTAATCATAGGCTTTCTCATTTCCCACTAATTCTGTGAGGTTTTTGAGGACAAAAATTCCATCTTCTCAGTGTCCTATCTGTTCAGCAAATGTCTAGTAAGCAGCCACTGTGTAGTAGGCCCTGTGAATACAACGAGGACTAGGACACAGAGTCAGTTTTCCAGCTGTTCACAGTTTCGAAAAGGGGACAGAAGAATGGTCAGTTATATTTTGTGTTAGGTTCTTGGACCGAGGTCAGTTGAAGGTACATCAGAAGGAAACTTAACCGAGGTCTTCCAGAGGAGATATCACCTAAAGTAAGTCTTGAAAGATAAGTAGCAATTGCCCAACTGAGGAGAACAGCATGGATGGGTGGCGTGGGGCAGAAAAACACGTGGGCAGAGGGAGCAGCAGATGTGAAGGTATGTAGAAGAGAGGGCATATTGCATACAAGGAATTCACAGTAACTCAGGGTGATGGAAGCAGAGAGCACCTGTTACAGAGTGAGAAAGAATGAGGTTAGCGAGGTCAACAGGAGCTAGATGATGAAGCGCCTCAGATGTCGTGCTAAAAAGTTTGGGCTTTCTTCTAAAAGGATAAAGGACAGTCACTGAAGTATTTTAGCCAGGAGAGTCATCAGCATATTTTTGGTTTCCAGAGATCACTTTGGCTGCAGTATGAAACATTTACAAGGCTACAGCAGCCAAGTAGGCAAGAAATTACAAGACAAGCAACTCAGAGGTGGAAGGGTGGAGGAAGTTGCGGAAGAATTTATTGGCTGTAAAGAATGAGAGAGAAGGAGAAGTCTGAGATTAGATGATCCTCAGACTTCTGAACAGTAGCATTAAGGAAAAGTGGTTCCATTCCCCAGATTATGAAATACAGTTAGGGTGCAGTGTGGTGCTGAGTGTGGGAAGTGAGTCACTCTGGGTTGGACATGTTGACAGTGAGGTACCTTGGATAGCCTGGAGACCACCCAGTAAGATAGTTCTATCAAAGAGATTGGTGTACAAAAGATAAATTGTGTGGGTCAGAAAACCACATAAGGCTGGCAAACAAAATCCTGGCTGTGGGAAGGTTGTAGAAGAATCTCATTGAACCCAGTGGCAATGGGTAGAGTTGGGGCTCCCACATACTGGAAGTTTGTCTGTAGCTGCTACCTGTTTTTCCCTGAGGCAATCCTATTGTTCCGCTTTATCTCCATTTCATACTCTTTGCTTCTCTACTAGGCTTAGTACTGCTTCACCAGAACAAGGATTACGTGGATTTAGGGTTGTCAAGAGACTGACCTTGGCTCAACTCCACAAGACCTAGATCTCTGCTTAATTTTTTCTGCCTCTACGTCTTCAAGTCTCAATTACAAATTCCAGGGAGAGATAATCTAACTGGCTCAGTATGGGTTGCGTGACCACAGGTGGACAGAGAATGGGTTTATGTGGGTTCCAGGGCTGTCCCTTCTAGACTGTGGGTTGCAGGTTCTCTAAGAAGAGAATGTGAACAGGGAGGAAATGACTGGCTGAGAAAGCAACTGATACCTGGATACAGTAAGAATAGGACTCGGGAGCTAGATCTGGGCTGGAGAGAAGGATCTAGGGAAGCACTTAAAACTAAGGTATTGGTTAAGATAACCCAGGGGAGAATTTAGACTCTGAGAGGTGAGGGCTGAGATCAGAACTTTGGGGAGCAGCAGGATTTAAGCAGTGACAAGAGGAAGACAGGTCAGTGAACATGACTAGGAAGAGATGGAAAGAGAGGTAAGAAGAAGGACAGTGCCACAAAACTGAAGGAGGGAGGGGTCAATGGCATCAGATTCTACAGAGATCGGGTAGGGCAAGAACTAAAGGCTGACAAGGAAACCAGGAGTGAGGGACTATCCAGTGAGGAGGTGTAGACAGAAGCCAGATGACAGTGGGATGACATGATAGTGGAATGTCAAATAAATGAGGGGTGGGGAGCAGATGCAACTTCTGTCTGAAAAGATTGACTTTCAATGGAAAGGGGGCAAATAGAGCTGAAGATGGACACATGGTGGAGGAAGCATTTCGAAGTAATCCAACATCCCAGCGTGGGGAGGTATTGAGTCCACAGCCAAGAAAGACAATATTTGATGCAGTCAAGTTTGGAAGGAAATTCAACGGGATGAACCAGAGCTCCGGAGGTTAGGACACCATTTCCCCTGAAGTGAGAGGGAGAAATGGCATATAAAAGGCACTGAATAAGTATTTTTTGAATCATAAATGAATAGACTCACGGAGTGGTGGTTGAGCCACTTTGCAGAGCTTAGGTTTCTATTTCCCTTGGGGTCTCACTTTCAGGTAAGAGGATTGGGTCTTTTTTTTTTTTTTTTTAAAGATTTTATTTATTTACTTGACAGAGAAAGACACAGCGAGAGAGGGAACACAAACGGGGAGCGGGAGAGGGAGAAGCAGACTCCCCGCCGAGCAGGGAGCCCGATGCGGGACTCCAGGATCATGACCTGAGGCGAAGGCAGTCGCTTAACCAACTGAGGCACCCAGGTGCCCCAGTGTTTTTGTATTCTTTTTTTTTTTTTTAAAGATTTTATTTATTTGAGAGAGGGAGAATGAGAGACAGAGAGCACGAGAGGGAGGAGGGTCAGAGGGAGAAGCAGACTCCCTGCCGAGCAGGGAGCCCGATGCGGGACTCGATCCCGGGACTCCAGGATCACGACCTGAGCCGAAGGCAGTCGCTTAACCAACTGAGCCACCCAGGCGCCCGAGGATTGGGTCTTGAGAGCACGCTGGGCAGGATGAGACTTGCCAGCTTGAATGGTGTAGGACAAGTACAGTGGAAAGCCTTCCTTCTGCTCTTCTTCAAGATACCCTGATGATAACTCCCTCAGCTGCCTCACTGTTAGGGCAGCCAGAATCTGAGATAGCAGGGGTAGCGAAGGATGGAGAATGTGGCTGTGCATGAAAACCCCTTGGATCAGGAGTCGGAAAACTTTGGATTCTAGTCACTTTCTGAAATGTCCTGGTCACATGACCTTAGACAAACTGCGTAACTATGCATCTAGCTTCTTCATTTGTAAAAAGTGTGATAATACCTTCTCTGCCTATTTAACAGATTACAGATTTTATAGATTGCGTTTAAACATCAATCGACCTGTATCTACTTAAAACATTGTGAATATTGTAAAGCCCAGGACAACAGCAAGGCCCCATTACTTATACTCCAGGCACGCAGAAGATGTGGGCTGCCTGTGAGGCGTGCCCTGTGGAGCTCTCTAATCCTGTCTACACATACAAGTAGAGCATGGGCCTTGGAGTACTGTTTGCCAGGTTCCTTCCGGGCAACTACATGTGTTGAGAGCTCGGCCTGAGTGCAGCGCATTCCTGCGGGTGTAGAGAGTGCCTGGAGGGAGAAGCATATTAAAATCACAAACTCATTACTTTCTCAAGACCAGACATAAAGTTCAAACAGCTTTATAAATTGCCTCCAGAGATTATAAGGCAAAAATTAACTCTGCCTCAAAAATTTGCATCCGCGTTATGAATGCCACGTTCCTCTCTCTCCTAGTGATTTCCATCTCCATCACCAGAAACCAAAAGGCAACACAAGCGTTTTCCTCTGCGGAGTTCCTCAGCATCTCTGGAGAGACAAATGAAAACTAAAGACGTCAGGTATGCTTATCATCATTGACCCTGGCTTCCGGATTCCTATTTGGCCCTTGGATTAACTTCCCTCATGCAGTTCCTGATTGCTTTTAGAGTCAGGTCATGTGGCATGTTTGTTTTTGTAGCAGGAATAATAGGTATAAATTAAACCAGTAATACCTGGCATCTACTTCTCACCAACATTGTAAAGGTTAATGAGATGTGCCTATGAATCAATTTGTATTCTTCATCTTCATCTAAAATCATTTATTTTGCCAAATTGGACCAGACACGGGTGAGGGAGTATCCACATACACTCATTTCCTTGTCAGTGGTATGCTTTGAAATCAGATTTCTGGGTTATTTGCCTTGTTTCTCCCCTTGTGGCTTCATTTCCAAAACAGTGATTTCACTGACCTTAAATTTTAAAAGACAGTGTCATCCCCAGCGGGTTTAGTTCTTCATTTGGCTTTTTCTCCTCTGCCATGACTCAAGTTATCAGGTACCATTTAGAGAGAATGAAGAAGGATTTAAAAAAAATAATGTAATTCATTTGGCTGTGATTAATGGAACTTATAAATACATGATAAATGGGCCTAAGGGAGAGAAAGGCACAATATTGATAAAGGTTATAATGCAAAAGAAAGTACAGGAAAGTGAACTGAGGATTGAGTGGGCCCTAACCCACAGAAGGTGTGCAGCAATAATAATTATGTACTAATTTGCTTCTGCTAAGTCCAATAGAAAAGTGAGAATTCTCTTGGAGGAAGGCATGATTCAAAGAGGGTATCTGTAATCATGCATCTCTTAATTCACTCTGTAAATGTTCGAGAAGGATTTAAAGATTTAGTTCCTTAACATGAAATACAAATTATGGCTCATGGAGTCTACCACCAAAACCGCATGACCAGAAAGCTTAAAAACAGTTCTTTCTTATATTAACCAGAGGCTTAGAAAAATATGTTTTGCTCTTTAATAGCTAATTACTACATGTGTAAGGCAGCCTAAATCTGCACTTTTTTTTTTTGTAAGACAAAGTAAAATTCCAGATGGAAACAAGAGGGCTCTGTTTTGGTGATGTAGCATGTGTTGATATTCCGAAAGCACAAACACGTTTGAGTAACTAGCTGCTATTAGGAAAAAGAATTAAGATCAACATTGCTAAGCACAAAATAAGAACAATGGGTATGCACAGGCTGATTAGTAGAAATTATAGTTTGTCATGGTGCAAAAAAAAATACTGGACATAACAACGAATACACATTGCAGACAAAATGTGCTTATTTAACACTTGACCATTCTGGATCTAATAATGAGAATCCTAACCTACAAGCTTAGAAATATTTCTATACATCACCTGTTGGACTCTAAGGTGTCTGAGAGCAGGGGCACTGTTGTATTCACCTTCATACATTTACTTTGCTTCAATTTTCTCAAAGTATGAAGGTACAGGCTTATTACAAATACTTTTTTTTCTTCCTTGAGATTCTTCTGGGCCCTCGACAATGTATGATAGGGAGCTAAGGAAGAAACCCAGGCCATGTTGGCATCCACAAGACTTGCTAAGTGTAATGCCCAGAAGTCCTCTTTATAGTCATGTGGGAAGATACAGAACAGTCCCTAAGGACTGATGATGTTTATGCTGCTTATAATAGCCCAGGTTTTGATGTTTCCTCTTTTGCAAAAATAAAACAGGAAAAGGCAGATAGGCAGACAGAGAGAGAAAAGAAAAGAGTTTGGAACTAATTCATATGAGTAACGGGATTTTTTTTTTTTTTTTGGTATTTATTGAATTCTGCACATAACATTTGCAATGAAAACACTTTAAAGCCAATGACAAATTTTAAAAAATGGATCAGATAAAAATATCACATAATCAACTCACAGGTATTTACTGTATTTACTTAACAGAAGGCTCAAATTTATTATGACAAGAACATTAGAGAACATGGCATAAGAACTTACTTAAACTTTACATTAATATGCGATAAATTAACATAATTCAATATCGAAAGAAGATGAATATAGAAAAAAGTGATTTTACATTTTACTCAGAATTCCATTGTTTGTTATTATGCCATTATTTAAGATTTATTATTATTTCATTCCATACAAAATGATACTTGTTTGACTTATCTGTTTGATAAACAGAACTAAATTTAAGGTTAGAAAATTTTAAATTCCAGTATAACATAGCATATGCTCTACTTAATTATGCACAGTAACACTGCATTGCTAGTCAGTAAAAGTACAGAATGTATCACAGACCACTGATTTACAAGGGAAAGCAGTAACAGTGCCTCTCTGTTGTTTAAAGAAAGAATAAAAGTGTTGTATTCTGTCATGGTTTTAACACATGAATCTTCTCCATGTTCAAACTGAGCAGTCACCAGATTTTAATTTTATCTGGGAAATTATCTAATTTTTAAATATGTGGATGAACTTTACCATGTATTTGAACCGTGGCTAAATGGTAATGATACAGTTATCTAATATTTGATAAATTCTTTTTGAATAGTTACAAGAAATAAGGAGTTTGCTTAAAATGAGGACAGTTTTTTTACCTGCTCCCCCTTGCCTGTCCTCTGCTAAGCACAGAATACATGTGATGGGAAACAATGGCTGAAAGTCTGTGATTCCGGTCGGTCTGACAGTATTTTTTCCCTGAATCAGAATAGCTGCTGTTTCTTGGGTTATTGCTTCTTTCAACTGTTCAGTCATTATGGTAGGTTTTATAAAAAGGAAATTACATCAGTGAAGAAGATAACTTTTCATTTTAGCATTTTGACATCACATGGACTTGGTGTCTGTGGTCAGGGTTTGCAGACTTAATATGTTCTAGATGGAAAATGTTTGGCTCTCACCCTGTGGGAGGACTATCTTCTGGAAGTATCTAAGAAGGTCTGACAAGAGCAAAAAATACCTTGTCCTCCAAACCTGAAACTTCCCAACATATTATTTAGAATTAGATTTTAGTAAAGTTTTAAACATAATGGCAATTATGGGGGCAAAAGAACATGACAGAGGGAGAACAGGGTAAAGAAAAGAAGATCTGGAGCCATTTGCTGGCCATAGGATTTGGGCACGTCACTTGATCTGTTGTTTAATCTCTAAACTTCAGATGGCATTATCACTTCATATGGATATTTTAAAGATTAAATAAAATGTGAAGGATCTTTGCGAAGTATGACATAATAAACAAATGTTAGACATAGCTATGAAAAAATTGTATTTAGATATCTGCATGATTACTATCTAAGGTTTCAAAAATGGATTACTGTTATTATTACATTTAACATACGACATAGAAATACTACATACACTGTTTGCTTTCCCTTGTAGGAACTTATAACCAAAATTATACCATATTACGGGGTAGTTCCAAAAATGGCCTATACTGAAAAAAAGAAGAGTATATTACTATTTGGTTTATAATCATACAGTTTTATGGCATATAGGAAAAACATTTCGACAATTAGTTTTAAATAAACTAAATACTTAACCTTCCCACCCCAAACCCAGCATTAAGAGATCACGCCATGGATACAATTTACTGGAAGAGATACTACTATAGTTTGTTTCTGTATGGTCAGTTCACAAATTGTTGCAAGATACAATATTGACACAATTTGCTAGACTCACCATTGAGCAAATTTCATCAACTTTAAAAAAATGGATAAAATTACTTTTCACAAATATCACTAACACGAATATATGAGACTCAATTACACCTAAAGTGAATTCACAAAACCAAAAAATCATCAGATTAAAGTTTTAATTAATTGCTCAGCTAGTTAAAATATACATTTCCTATTATGAGAGAGGCCTTTAAAAACTGCCCCCTTTTCTGAATGGAAGGATATAAGACTAAACCTCTGGACAAATAATCTCATTATGACAAAATATTTCTGTATTACTCAAATGGACTATCATTTTAATAATTTCCCTAGTGTCCATATTTTAGCATCTTTCTATCCTTATCTCTTTCTACCATAAAATCAGCAACCAGAATATACTCTTGTTTTTCAATGGGTACAATTATCTCTTATCTATGTTGTACAAAAGCTATAACCACTCTTTTTCCAACTGTCCACAAAAGCCAAACAGAAGCGTTTGGGTTATCCCTGAATTTTGTTTCTCACTCCTGAGCAAAATTAATTACAATGTGGCTCTATCAGGCCTCTTTCGTATTCACGAAAATTTACCAAATTTTGTGACTGTTACTTCAAATTAAAGCCATTGATTCTGGGACTAATACAGCATTACCTTCTTAATGTGACAAAAATGCCCTTGCAATCGGCTACAGTTCATTGGCAAGCATAATATACTTAATTCTGGTTTGCTAACTGTTTATTAAACTACAAAAATTTAAACAGAAGTTTCACTGGAACAGAAATTTTGTTTAGATGAACTCAAAATTCAAAGATGAAATGATAAGTCATAATAGGTAAGCCATGGTCAAAATTAAAAGTTATTTTTTTTTATGTCTTGCTGAGGGTCAATTAGAAATATGAATGTTTGGATTTGCAGTCTGTTCAGTCATGCGAGCAGAGATCTGTGACATCTTAGTGATTGGAGGGGAACAACATGTGCACGTATATGTGTATCAGAACATTCTGAAAATGTTCTAGAATTTTCCAAAGATGTAAAGAAACAGATTACTAAATTTAAAGTCTTCATTGTACAGCTAAAGAAGATGGGGCTCAGAGAGGTCAAAGGGACTTTCCTAGGGTACAAGAGTTATGAGCAGAACCAGCACTTACACACACACACACACACAAAAAAATCAAGAGATCATACGGTAAACACTGCCATCCCTCCAACCTTTCCCCACCTTCTACTCTGGGTTGATAATGTTGAGTGTGCAGTAAAGCTCTGGTACTGCATTTCATATATAATTTCAAATCACAGTAACATCTAATTAAATTTAACAAATAACCTCCCCTCCTTTCCAGCAATTTCGTTAATCTGTTCCCATTCTGCAGAGTGATTTTTCTACTTTTTCATGATCCCATTATAGGCCAGTGACAATTCTTAGAGGAGAAAAAAAATCCTATTTCCTCTTCTCACATTCAATTTGAAGAATGGTATATTGATGACACTTTCAAGGTTTAAATTTTATTTCAATTTAGTCTTTCCTTCTGAGATGCATTAGAAATCTGAGTACTTTAAGTATTCTTCAAAGCCTTTTCAAATGTATATAAATGAGGATTTGGAGGCTGGGAAAGGGCCTTGGGGATTATTTAACCCAGCACACCCACCTCGCAATTCGGGGAAACTGAAGCCTAGCAATGGTAAGTAACTTATCTAGTGTCCCACAGGTAGAAAGTGGATAATCACTCTGGTCTCATGATATCTAGACCAATGCTATATTTTTGCTCCACATTCGGTGAACCATATTGGATATGACAGTTTACTCATCTGGTGCCAATCTGTGCTTTTATTGCAAAGTCCAGGTTTTGTCTTTGTTTGAAACTGTGGCCTGTAATAATAATGCAGATATGATATTAAGTATACATAATGCTTAAAGTTGTGTCATTGGTGTTTCCTGAAGGTAGTACTTATGTCTATGTTTGTAATGCCTACTGATCCTTACTGAAACATCTGAATGTCTAAGACCTCTTATAGGACAGTTAATTGGTTTGTTTCAATCATCCCAATAGCTGATGTGAATTACTTTACTGTTGAACAGTCTGTGATCATCAGTTATGAGTATTAGGTGGCTAGAATGGATTGACAATTTCCTGGGCCAGTGTCCCTCCTATGCGGGCTAACACAGAACAAAAACATGGTGGTGGCTTTGGCTATGTTTTCACTTTAATTACAAATCATCCAGATGGGAGGTTCACATAGCTCAAATCTGAGATACTTATCACTCTTTTACTTCACTTTTTCCTAGAGAGATTTGGTCTCAAATTTTGATCACAGAAAAAAACCCAGCAGATTGTACAGAATTCATTGTAGACATTGCCTCAAAGAAAGTTACCTGGATTATATCTCCAACCCATCTGTTGCTGCTAATAGCTATAACACTGTTTCAGTTACCTATTCTTATATATTAACAATGAAATTCATCACCTGTATTTCCTTCTACATACATGGCATCAAGAAGTATTTATAATCTTGGCTTTGCTACTGAAATATTTTATAGTTATTAAAATTCTACAAGCCCTCTTATTATAACTTAGCATCATTATGCACTTGAGTAACAGGAAATTGGTTATTTACGCACTTGTTCAGGTATGTTTCAAAAATAAAATATGAAAATGAAAAAAAGTCTTCATTATACCAAGTGTTCACAGTTTGACTTTCCATAAGGCTTATTAAATAATATACAAATAGCTACCATTCTGCTGAAATGTCACAGTAAATACATTAATAATGGCACAGAAGTGAAATGTCCCCAAATGGGAAATCATCTTCATGACCTCCTAAATCTCTTTTCCAACTAAAACTTTCTTTTTTTTATTGAAAAAGTTCCATTTCTAAAGGAATAAAATACAAAAATAGAAAATGAGTCAAGAAAACTTTTACAGATATAATTTTGAAAGAAATTCTATAAACATTAGATGAAATATTATATCTTTAAGAATGTGCTTTGTGTCAGTCACCACACCAAACATTGCATGAAAACTAACTTGAATGAGTATATTATATAGGAACTGCTGAAAACTATAACTAAATATTAAAATTTCAGTTAAAATAGACAACTTAAACATATATTAAGTACTAATATATTTTTAAATTTACATTCAGCTAAAACCTATCTGAGACTAATTGTAAATCTATCATTTTGAATCAAAAAATAAAAGGATGTTTAATCAAGCAAGGCACATTTCTTGTAGGCCAGTCTGTTTAATACCATTCATCTGGGCACAGTGTAGACTTCACTTATTTATGTGTAAAATGGGCCGATCTATGTAGGAAAGCCTTTGGTACAAAACACACCTTCACAAATAAGGTTTCACATAACCCAGAACACAGAAGAGAACATTACTATATCTCATGATTCAACATAGTCCAGTGATTAACTGAAAGAAGAAAACAGTACCAGTTGGCTTATTACAAACAAACGTTTAGGTTTTCTTTATCAGCAGTACTGATTAGTTTTTGAGTGATTTGATTTCATCAAAATGTCAAAAGGTTGAAGTGATCCCTTAATATTTTTTGATGTTCTTCTTTATCTCTTCGTCACTATCTTTGATATTGCACACCAGTTGAAAAGAATCCTTCAGCTTTAGAGCTGCTTCCTTTATATAAAGCATTTCTCAGAGACAGGTTATTTAATGTCAACTAAAACAAAACATGTGCTAGCAGACAGATCACCGCCCATCAACGACAGAACCAACACTGCATTCTTGATGTAGGCAATTTAAAAATGAGTATCCTACTGGTCAGTGCAGCTCTACAGTTCTCTATGTGGGACTCTTCAGGTATCTGTTGGGCAAAGTAAGCACAATAATTTACTGTATATTTAGTGTTTTAAAAAAGTTTAGACTCTATGTCAATATAAAATAGTCTCTTCACTATACTTTTCAACACTTCGTTTTTTTTTTTTTTTTTTTACTGGTACCCTGAAAGTTCAACCAATTTAATTTTCTAAGTTTATCAACCACATATCAAAGCTTTTAGTTTGTATGTGAGAAAAAGTTTCAGAGTATGCTGAAATTATGAATTTTTTGTCCTTATTAATACCCATTTCCAAATGTAGTTCAAACCAATGTGATTGCTTTTTGAACATAAAAATTTATCTTCACCTTTAGAACCATCTGAAATGTTCTGAGTGCCTACTGTTTTTTAGAAAAATGTATGTATTAATTTTCTCAATGTATTTCCAAGGGTTGGTTTATTTCCTGGCAGTACATCTCACTGTGGTGACCTAAGATGAGAAGTCTTTTGAAGTGAATGGAAATTCTATGCTCAGATAAGTGTTATGGAGAAGTGAGGAGGGAAGGAGTGTGGGAGGCAGAGGGAGGGAGGGAGAGGGAGAGAAGGAGAGAGGCAGGGAGAGAAAGAGATTGAGAGAGAGGGAGAAACAGTCTCAAAATGAGTATGGTGAAAACTATGTTCTAGTTATCATGCCTGTACTTTATCTTGTCATTACACAAGTAACTTTCAAATCTGTTGATCCTTTAAAATATAAACTCTACATAGTTATGTACCACTTCAAGAAATCACAAATTAAGACAGTAACTGCTTAACAAGGGTCTGTGGAGAACCAAGAAATAAAAGTTCAAGGTTTGGTGCTCTCCTCTGCCAACTAGAAAAAAATCGTTAGAAATGCTGATAGTAAAGTGCTTCTTAAAAATTGCAAAGGGCAGTATGACTATCTTATTCATGCTACGTCTAGAATCTAGAATGGTGTTTGGACATTATTAGACAATTTGTATGTTGAATGAATGAATAAATCCCTGTCACTCTGCATCGTGTCTGACACGTAGCAAGTACTCAGTAAATACACATTGAGCGAATAAGTGGATATATAAAAATTAGATTCATGTATTCTACAGATTTACTAACTGTAGTAGAAAGGATACATATAAATACACAAATAGAAAAAAGCTAAACTCAGTTCCAGGTTTCAATATGTGAATATTATCCATCACAATACATAGAGAAGACTGTTTCCTACATATACTCCTGGTTTTAGCAGGTATCTGAAATCCAGTGGTAAATGCCTACCAGTGGTGATCTGGAACTTGAATGTGCTTTTTGTAGAAGAATCATCTACTTACTAAACCTAATGTTGTACGTCCACTGTGTGCTGGGCGATCATCTAGTGAAAAGTTTTCCTTATTGGCCTGGATTATACTTGATCATCCTTCATGAAAGATACAACTTCTTAACACTAATCTTTGGCCACACAGCAGTATACTTTTCATCACAGTATTCTTAATTTTAATCACGAGAATTTGAAAATTACAATGGTCGAATAGCTAGTAGTGGCTACTAATTACAAGAAATTACAAGTAACATGAATGATCTGAGTGATCATTTCCTAAGTGCCTGGCTTTTGTTCAATGCTACTGTAGCTTTGGTTATCTTGAGATGGCTTTATTAAGCTGTTCTTGTCTTGCTACTATTACATCCTTCTTACATAAGAAGTTGAGCCATTTCTTTTTTTTTTTTTTTTAATCTCATGTATCAGTACCTGCCTCAAGGCTCTTGGGACTATTAAATAAGTATGGTATAGCTTGGCATCCTAATGGACTGTAGGCGTGGAGGGAGCTGCAATTTTACAGAAACGAGAAATCAAAGTGACATTTGAATGGTAATCATAATGTTTACATTAGTTACATTACATTCAATGAGAAAAGGCTGAAGGGCTTAGAAGAAAGGACATTGACTTAAGTATCAAAATCAACTCTACAAAAACAGAGAGAGGAAGTGTAATAGAAAATGGTGATACCTATAATTGAAGATATTTGACCAAATAAATGTTCTAACATATGAAGCAAGAAAAGAGGATAAGAATGGTCAAATTTCTATAATTATTAAGCTTGTGAAGAAGTAACACCTCCACCAAAGCCTAAACAAAAGAGGTACAGAAACCCAGCTTACTTAACTTTGTATTTGATGAGGAAAGGGGTTACAACCATTCCACAGCACGGAATTTTATGGGAACTTTGTTTTGATGTGGCTATACTTCGACATCTATTAAACAACTTAGAGTTGACTGCACACCAACAAGCTCGATAATTTCTGCCAAGGAAATGGTAATGAATTAGCCCAAGGACTAGAAAAATTTCTTGTTCAATTATGTATGATTCTCTGATTGGCCTCTAGGAAATTATGTACTCTTGGCAAGCAAAAGAAGTTTAAATTCACTCAGTAATTAAAGTTGGTAACGTGCTAAGATGTGAGCTTTGTCAAAAATCTAGAAAGTCATGGGAAAATGAGCTTGAGGTGTAATCACTGCTAATTTGAGCAGTATTTACGTCTACTAATAATAAATATCCTTAATTTACATTGTGGTCTGGTAAAATAAATTGATCTTTTGAAATCAGTTAACATGGTTGCAGGTAAAAGATTTATAGAATATAGGTATAAAGCAATTCAAACACAGTCCTTACCTGGAGAAATTATTTCTGTCTGTGGTTTTTAGTCACCCACTACATTTTGAAATCCAGCATAGAGTCACTCTTGTTTAACATGCTTTTTATTATAATTTCTTATAGAGGTAACCTATTGGTGAATAATTGAAAATTTTTTGTCCTGTAGTCATACATGAGGTAAATATAAAATGTAATGGCATGTGAGGCTGCCTCTTATAATTTCAAATACCTTGGCTATTCCAGTTTATAACAGAAAATCCAGTAGAACCCATATTGGGCTAAATAACAAAAATAAACCATGTTATAATTCTTCACTCCAAACCAGAAAAAAAAAACATGAAAAAATAAGAATGAAAATTATTCAATTCTCTATTTTGTGACATTCCTTTAAAAAGTCCTGACAATGTGTCTTCAGAAGAGAAATGATCTCTGTCTCAGGCAAAAAGAGTTTCTAACTTCTATCGGTCTACTTATGTAATCTCAAGCACATGCTTTAGTTTTCTTTGATTTAGTAGCATGTTTAGTAAGCAAACGCTTCCCTTAGATGTACAGAGGTAACACCCAGTCAAGGTCTGGTCTGATATGCCTGAGAAACCCAGGGAGAAGAGAAAATTCAGAAAGGGTGTGGAAAAGGTTCCTTTCTGTTTCCTGCTGCACAGAAAAGTGCATCTGTTAAGATATTACTTAAAATCACCTCAATATCTGCAGTCCTCCTTTATATCAATCCTTTAATTTAGTCTCAGTAGTTCCATACTACACACGTTGGTTTTTCAAAGCTTCTGGGAATTTCCCAATACCAACATATGCTATGGTGTCTCTCACCTATTTTATTTAGAAGTGACCTAAGTTTCGCCATTATAAAAGTAACTCTGAGAATCTGCTCTTACTGCTGGTGGGTTCAATGTCCCTCTCTTCTTTCATATATGAAAAAGTCACTTTAAAAAAATAACCAATTTCTGTGATCCTCCTATATAACTTGACAATTACATAAAAAATTAAGTTATTTTCAGGGCGCCTGGGTGGCTCAGTTGGTTAAGCAGCTGCCTTCAGCTCAGGTCCTGATCTCAGTGTTCTGGGATCCAGCGCCTCCCCGCCCCCAGCCCCACTAGGCTCCCTGATGCTCAGCAGGAGTCTGCTTCTCCCTCTCTCTCTGCCCTCCCCACCCCCCCCCCCCCGCCGCTGCATGCTCTCTCTCTTTCAAGTAAATAAAATCTTTAAAAAAAATTAAATTATTTTATAAAAGAAATTATTTTATTGCATAAGACCATATCTATAGTAATGTAATTCTTTAAGGTGATTCACTGGTGAAATATCTAATGCCTTATTCAATCAGCTTTCATTGTAAGGAAAACCCCATGGATATTTGAGGGCTCACCATTAACTAAAACCAAGACTGAACTTACAGCAAAGTTTCTTAGAATGTCTGCTAGATAGGTAAATTCCTGGAGATAGCACTTATTTGTTCTGATTTTTGCTGTACTATGTAAGCCAGTCAGTCAACAAGTGTATAGTGAGTATCATTTACAAATAGTGCTTTATTAACTGCTAGGTAGGAAACAGTCTCTGTGCAGCATTCCAACTCCAGGTAGCCATGGTGATTAGGAGTGATATATAATGTTATATTTAAATTATTTATGTTAAGGAATTCCACCCCCATAATTGGATAGTACTTTGTGGGGGAAAACCTGCTGGAGCATGTTTTACCAAATGGAAGCCTTCTCCAGTGAACCAGGTACAAGAAATTTTATCCATAAGAACATGATGAGGAGTACAAGCCTCACAGTGATAGAATGAAGCACAGATACACAACATGAAAATTTTGCTAATAGTTTAAAAACACTCAAATTGGAATTTCCTTCCTCTCATCCCTTCCTTGAACAAATACTTACGAAGCACCAACTTGATTCCAAGTCTTGAGGGATACAGTAGCAATGAACAGACAAAAATTGTTTATTCTCATGGAAGGGAAGGGAAGATGGACAATAAACAAAGTCAGTAAAATATCTCGTGTTAGAGGAGAAAACAAAGCAGAGACAGGATAAAGGAGAGTGCTGGGGGGTGGGGCTGCATGTTTAAACAGAGTGACCAGCGAAGGCTTCATGGTGACAGCTAAGGAGGTGATGGGGCGAGCTGAGCAGATATCAGATGTTAGAGCATTCCAGGCAGGTAGACCAGCAAGTGCAAAGCCCTGAGGGAGCGCACGCTTGATCTACCTGAGGAAGAGCAAGGAGGCTGGCACAGCTGTCCTACAGGGCCAAATGGGAGAGGAGTCAGAAAGGAGTTCTGTCAGAAGGGTAAGGCAAGGAAGAGTAGGTAGGGCCTTGCAGGCCATGTGAGGCCTTCAGTGTGTAGCCTGTGTGACATGGAGGGCCAAATAGGGGTTTTGCTGCAAAGAAGTGACATGACCTGACAAGTGTTTTAAAGGGTTTTCTCTGGCTGCTATATTGAGAATAGGGGAAAGGATGGAAGCTGAGGGACCAGTCAGGAGGGTGCTGTAAAAATCCAGGTGAGAGATAATGATGGCTTGGAACAGGTGGTTGCAGAAATAAGATTGGAAACATTTTAAGAGTGGAGCCAACAGGATTTGCCAATAGCCTGGATAAGGGGTATGACAGAAAGAGAGGAATCTAAGATAATTCCAAGGATTTTAGCTTGAGCAACTGGAAAGTTGAAGTTATAGTGATAGAGAGGGGGAAAAGGGCAAGAGACATAGGTTTGGTGGTGAGGGTTGGGGAGTACAGGGAAGCTCAATTTTGGACATACTAAGTTCGAGATAGCCATCTGATATCCAAGTAGAGATGTCAAATAGGTAGCTAGAAATTCAACGTGAAGTTCAGGGGAGAGGTCCACATGGGAGAGAGAAATTTACATATAGATAGTCTAAAGCTATGAGAATAAGACCTCATGTAAAAAGAAAAGAGGTCTAAGAACTGAGCTGTGGTCCAGGGGGCTCTCAAATATTAAAACTCAGGGGAGATGAGAAAGACCCAGTAAAAGAGATTGAGAAGGAGAGACCAGAGAGGTAGTAAGAAAATACAGAGTGTCACACCCTTAAGTCGAATGAAGAACTTCTTCCCAGGAGGGAGGAAGTATTCCACAGCACCAAATGCTTCTGACGGGTCAAATGGAGTGAACACTGAGAAATGACCACTGGGGTTAGCTATAGGAGGTCACCAGTGACCTTGAAAAGTATACTACTGGTGAAGTGACAGGGGTGAAAGTCTGGAGCAGATTTGGGAGAAGATGGGAAGGGATTCAATGATGAACAAAGAGTGATACAGGCCCTACTCTCATAGAAGAGATAGACATTAATCATACAACACAAATAAATATAAAATGACAGCTACGGCAAGTGCACATACTATATTCAGTTCACTCTGAGACAAACTTTTTCAGATTTGAGTATCTATGAAATTGGGATGTACCTTACAATCCCTGGTACTTTCCCTTAAAATTGGCAGCTCTTCTTTTCTCAATGGCACATAGATAATGGTGTCCTTATAATGGAAGGCTCCTTAAATTTGAAGAAATGTACCATAATAGGGGGATTGATAAAACCAGAGTCATCCTGGAGGGAATATTGAAGTAAAAATAGAAGGTAATGAAGTGAAGAGGGGGCTGGCAGTGGGAACATCTGCAAGGATCCCCCATAGATTAAGAGGGAAAGGCAGCTTAACCCCTAACTAGAAGATCAGGGGCGAGACAGATCATGTAGGGCCATGAAGGCTGTGTTAAGCCTTTGGGTCTCTATCCTAAAAACAAGGAAAAGACCTTAAAAGACTTTTAAGCAGTGATGTAACTAGATTTGAGTCTCAAAATGATGCTTTTGGCTATCAGGTGGAGAATGGGTCAGACTGGCCAGAGGAAATGTAGTGAGGCCAGTTAATTATTTTGGATAGAGATGATAGTAGTGTGGATTAAAGTGGTGATGACAGTGATGTTGAAAAGTAGATTATTTTTAAGGATATTTAGGAGGTGAAATGACTAAGCTCAGTGATACACTGGATGTATTTACTACTTTTATGAATCTACTATTACATTAATAAATACATTGAGAACAGTAGGCAATAAATCTGCCTTTTAAGCAAGGCTATGAAAAAATAAAAATGCTTTGTAAATGTCTGTGCAGCACATATGAATGAAAACACATATTTTGTAAATTCACCAATTTTAGACTGTTTAGATTTGTAGACGGAAAGTAAATATATCTTAGGATAGAAAATAACAGGTGAGGGGTGTGTGTGTGTGTGTGTGTGTGTGTGTGCAGGTGCGTGTGTGTAACAAATTACCCTCACTGGCTTCTCTTCCAAATTAAATCACATGTTTTAATTTAAGGAGCATGTTTAAATGTATAAAAATAAGAACCTTAGGATTCAGAGAAAATTTCCATAAAGAACAGGAGTTTAAAATAAACTTAACAAAAAACCAGTGAAATAGAAGGGCTGATTGACATATAAGTGCAATGCTAGCTTTCATTCTAAAAAGTTAGTGGGAATCTCAATAAAGATTCCCAAGAGCCTTTGTGCTCTGATGAAAGGGGTGGGGGTGATGTCGGGGGCTCACTGGAAAAGAAGAAGCTACTCTCCACTCTTTACTACCAGGCTGGGGGTATGATCCCTGTATCTGCAAAGTCAGAGCCCTGCATGTACAAATTTATTCTTAATGTTTTTCAGATACAGTGAAACATCATTTTTCATTCATTTAATGCTAATTTACTAACAACCAGAATCCCAGGATTTACTTTTCAGGCTGGAGCTCCTATTCTGCACTATTTAGATTGCAACAATAATAAAATGGCTTCCAAGAAAATGATGGAGCCGCTTTTCCAGATCTGCTCTTTAATGTATTTATTTGATAGTTAATGGTGCAAAATTTGAAATGTAAGGAAAGACACATTCACTACAAAAAAGGAGGAGGGGGAGAGAAAAACCAGGAAAATGTTTCTTTGTAAAATGTTTTTTTCTTTATAATTCCAAAGACAAAATTAATTTACAGCATCACTGAAGAAAAGACAAATATTTGAAAACTTTCTAACCTTCTGAATCATTTAAATTAAATTTGCACGGTGAATGTGAGCATATAAAGAACATTATTATCATAAACTCTATAGCAATGGCCATTTTCTGGCAGGAGGTTAGGAGCTGAGTCATGATAGCACACAGTTTGGGCTCTGCATGGCTTCCCTCCCTTCTTCCTGCCTCCCCTGATTTGCCCTTTTTCAAAGGTTTTCAACCATTCCCTGCAAGTTATAGAAAACAAGTGACTTCATTAATATATAAAATTGTCAAACGAAACACAGAAAATTAGTAGCATGGAAATAATAGTCTTATTCTCTGTTTAAAAGGTGAAATAAAAGACAGAAAGCCCCCCCCTAAAATGCAAGCCCTAAATATCCTCTGCTCCATTCTTAACGTTCCTCACCTCTATCTCACAGTGTTTCTGTAAGTCTTCAGACTGGGGGGTGGGGGGAGGGCACTTGTGCTTCTTTGCATTTCTTGGTGGGAGGGGTTATCACTTCTATTCACAGCTGAGAGGTGGGAAGGACTTGGAATTGCTGTAGAAAATGTTGAAATTTTAAATGTATGGAAGTCATTAAATTATAGTTATGGTTCTTAAAGGAAAAAACTATTGGTATTATATATACTGAATTTATATACTATCGCCAGAGCAGTTGCTTGAGTACGTTTTATGCCAAAGAGGTAAAAACAAATTTTATGTAAACAAACCATAACTTTAAATTTCTTCATATTCTGCATTTAAAATTTCAATCCCAGAAATTTTGTCTCAAAATTTAGAAATAACTGATATAATGCTGCCTCTTATGTGTAGCTGTTTGTGATTATGTCACCATAGTTGGTGGGTACTAAAATTTGGTATAAGATCAGTTGAAAGCACCATAAAAGAAATAAATAACAATGTTATTTTCATTTCTAGATTTCACCAGCTCTAGGGTATATACATTTGTCCCAGGGTGTTGATAGACGTGCCCTGATCCAGTCACACCTCCTCCCCCCATGAATCTTTTGTACACACAGACATATGCATACCTTTCAACATCCAAGATGTGCAGTTGAGCTCAACAGTGAAGTCTTTGTTTTGGCCAAGCTAAATGATACGTGTAAACTTAGACTCTTTGTATTTTGCTGTAAGTCCAAATCACTATCCATTTTCTTTTTCTGAATGATTTAGGACCTTAGAGAAGGGGCTACAGCTATTATGAGGGACAAAATTATATTCTAATGTGTTTTTGAGCTCAGATGCTCTTAAAGATCCATGGAGTGATTGGGTAAGGCACTAATGTCCACAAATTTCAATGAGCTGGCAATCTCCTTCAACTTTCAATCCTTTTGTTCTAAGTAATTTCTCCTTTCTTAATAAGGGAGAGTCAAAATATTTATGCTACTTGCTGGCATGGTTCTTTGGTAACCTAAGCAAAGTATAAGCAGATGGAAAAATAACAATTTGCATAATACTATCATCTACTGTAGATTAAACACATGGAAATAGGAAATTAATCTTAAAACTGAAAAATATCTATTGTCCTAGCAGGTATTACTACTATGACTGATTATGCGTTCTGAGTATAATATTAAATGCAGACAAATCAATCATATAGGAAAATAATCTTTTATTACTAGAAAAGTCGATCTCTTTGTTCAATTTAAATACCTTATATTTGATCCCTATGGTTAAAAATCTCTGATGATTAGGAAAGGGTTAATTCTCAATATACTGCATAAGATAGGTTTCTGGAGATATATTTAGGAATTCATTTATTAGTGACATGGGCTGAAGTCAAACCTTAAAGCCAAAGAGATTTATTTTTTCAATCTCTTTCAAGTCACCTAATAAAAGGAACAGGGGTTTGGGGGCCAGAATGACCTGGCTTTAAATCATAGCTGGGTTTCTTGCTAGCTGTGAAGTCTTCGGGAAATCACTTAACCATAACTATCTATTTTTTACCCTCCTAAAGTGGGGTGAATACCACTTACCTTGCAGAGTTGAGAAGTGTCCAGGGCATGGTAATTACATGGTAATTATTATAGTCACACAGAAAGTAAATAGGAAGACACTGATTACTTATGTATTTCATATCATTCACAAAGCTCAGTGTTAATTAGATAATGCTTGTAAGTAATGATCACATAATAATGTAATCTCTCAGCAAAATCTCTGCTGCATGCCATGCAAGTATTTTTCCTAAGTATTATACCTGTATCAACGTTCAGTATTCACAAGAACTCTATGAGGTACTATTTATTATCCTCATTTTACCAATAAGGAAACTGAGGCACAGAGAGGTTAAGTAATTTGCTCACAGAGCAGAGTCAGGATTCAAACCCTGGCAGTATGACTGCAGAGCTTATGCTTCAAATCACTTCATTAAAAACCTGAAGATAACATTAATATAAGATTATAGCCATTCACTCATCAAATATGTATTGAATACATACAAAGTGCTACATTTTGTGCCAGGCACTAGTGTCCCAAATCTGTATTTGTCAAAATACAGAACCTACAACCTTTAAGGAGCTTATGATTTGGCAACTGGAGAAAAGTATACACCTCAAAGTGATGACTCAAAAAGTTGTATTTCTCTGGATTTAAAAAAAAAGTCTTCTTCATATTACTATTAATAACAATGCAATTCTAAAAATTATGGTACAACCATAATTTACTTATAGAACTAAATAGGGTTTCTATATCTTCTAAATAAAAGTGAATAAAAGTGTCACTGCACTCTGTTCATCTTCACGTCAAGATCATACACAAAAGAACAGATAAGAACAGATACAAAAATTATTCTTAATGTTATTACTATAGTGTGTCTAACATACTACCACAAAAATGGGTCACAAAAAAATGTCTGGTCATTAAGAATACCAAGAATTTGGTCAAAAGGTAGATCAATGGTAAAAGTAACTCAAACAAGTAGCAAAGGACACTAGATAAAGGAGTCCTATTTTGACGCACATAGAGATAAAAGCAGTGACCCCATGACCAGGTATATGGATTTCATGCCTCTATTAATTTTTTGTCTTTTCCTTCCTCTTCCCCCTCTATAAGTCTTCACCATTCTTTTTAACTACACAAAAAATTAAGTAAGTAGGCTTCTGATTACCTGAAAAAACTTTATGGGTTTTAGAATTAAGGTTACTCTCATTTACTTTATGATAGAATAGTTATACCATATCAAAATAAAAAAACAACTGTGCACAATGTATAACTGTGGAAAATATAGTATAATACCTATAATGTGTATAAAATAAAATGATTTTGTTAAAATATAGTGTTACCCTTGTAAGCTTAACCATTTTTTTTTAAAACAACTGTACTACTGCATACTACTAATTACGTAAATTAAAATTGGGCCAATAATCTAATAGCAGTAGGTTCTGCCTTTTATCCTTTTTTTTTTTTTTTTTTTTTAAAGGGGAAACAGGTTGTTCAGAAGCCAAGAGGGTTAGTAAAAGGAATGGAATCATTTTCAGTTCAGTTTGGGTAAAAGTTATTCTAAAGAGCAATGACTCCCCCCACCCACCCACCCTTTTGCCATAAACAGTAGAAACCAAAGGACAGTTAACAACATGGAAATCAAATGGAAAAGTTGTTGTAAGTGATCTTTAAAAGGCACTTGCATGTAACTAATACGAAACTATTGGTTTTGCAAGTATCACCAATCTAGACAGGAACAGCATTTCCTTGGTTCCCTGTCCAAAGAGGGAGAGCTCTCAATACCCCCACACAGTGCTCACCTGATTCTGTTTGTCTTCTGGCAACCCCTGGTATATGGCTGAAACTTGCAGGTATTTTCCCAAGATAAGGTTGCTTCCCGTCCCTCCTTTTTATTGATTGTCTGCAATTCCCTCGGCTAAAAAACACGCATCCTTTATATTTTTAAAGTTTATTTAGCTTTTCAAGTGCTGTTGTGGGATTCTCGAATTTTTTTTAAGAGGAAGTCTGAAGGTCCCTTGTAGTAAGGTTTCAGGTACATCGATTGAATCTTTCATTTGCTTATGTACAGAACACTTTTACATTTGCTTTTAAATTTCACTTGCTGGCTTGAAACTTCTTGGAGGAAGAAAACAGTATCCTTTTAAGTTATTGCCTAATTATTGGCATCTAATTCACATCATGCCTCATTGGAGTATATATCTAACATTCCAAAGGCAGTATTTTCCTTTCCAATTCAGTCATTATGAGATGATATCAATGATTTTCTGTAGTAAAAAAAAAAAAATGCATTGTTTGTGATTCAGTTCACCACCTCAGATTCTCAGACGTAACCTTATTTGTGCGGTTTATTCAAATAGTGGTTTTCCTTATGAAATCCTGTAAGGAGGAACCATCTGGAAAGGTTACTGTGGAAACGGCAGGGGCTAGGGGGTGGGGCTAGAGAGCAAGAGATGCCATGACAACCTTTTTCGGGTTTCCCAGGAAACATGGGTTGCTATGGGAACTGCATCAGTCAGGTCAGAATTAGTAACTTCCGCTGGAAGGAGTGTCTGCCACTTTAATCTTCTTGTGATACTGCAGAAGCTTATCTCGCAGACGCATTAGGAATTCTGTTTGTTTCTCTCAGCAGCACTGAAAACATCTGTTTCTACACTTGGATAAGATGTTGCCTGGAACACACATACAGAACTTCAGAGGAATCTGCCTGTCTACCCCCCTTTCGAAATGCTTACCAAGCCCCAAAGAGTTCAACTAATTAGTCAGATCAGGACACCTCGGACATTTCCCTTTGTTCAAAGTTGTAGAAGTCTTTAAAATTCCGGGAGGGGTTCCAAACAGAAATCCCAGTCAAAAACCAAATAAACTTATGGTGGGTTTACAAGTCATTGTTCTAATTAGACTTCTCATCCACGTATCCACAACGAAGACAACTGAACTAAATATTCAATAATGTTAAAAGGTCCAGTAAACGGAAGCATCCTTTAAGTATGTGCCTTCTTTACTTAGTAAAGAAACAACTGTCTTTCAATTCTGAGGTTAGGCAGTTATTCTAACTGTTCTTTAGTTTCATTTCTTCCCAGGATGTACTTTTTTTTTTTTTTTTTTTAAACAGGGTGTGTACTAGAAATGAAGTTTAAAGTAAGTTTGTTCTTTGCGATATTAGGGAAGGGAGGGGGGGAGAAAAAAATGGAGAGCTGAGAGAATGCAGCCCACTTCCAAAACAGACACCTGTTTCAGTATGAAGCAGTAGGGAGAGGGAAAATGAAGTGTGCTTTCCACTTCTTCACGTCCTTTCCTTGATGAATGGTCTGGAAATGTATAAAACAAGGGCATACACAGACCAAGGGGGCACGTTCCACACAATACTGAGCACAGCATGTCACTTAGAGCATATACTAAACGTCAGTAAATATCTTTTTGATGTTGACACAGGAGTTGGGATTATTGTTCGTGGTGCAGGTGGCAGTGGAATTGCCCGTTTTGAAAGGGGTCTGGGGGAAAGCGCTATGGTTCATGCCCCCCTCTTCGATCACCATATACTCCGACTTACTCAGAGTGGAGTTACTCCTTGCTTTTCGGAGCTCCTCGGCCGAAGAGGAGAGGTGCTGGCAACTTCCCACGTGCATGTACTGGGCTTGCTCTTCCCCTTCTGTCTCCCGGTGGTAGAAGTAATTGAAGTTGGAAACAATCACGGGGACTGGCAAAGCAATGGTCAAGACACCAGCGATGGCACAGAGCGACCCCACAATCTTGCCCCCTATGGTCACCGGGTGCATGTCACCGTAACCTACTGTTGTCATGGTTACCACTGCCCACCAGAAGGCATCCGGGATACTGCTAAAACCCGAAGTGGGGTCGTCTGCCTCGGCAAAGTAGACCGCGCTGGAGAAAAGGATGACCCCAATGAAGAGGAAGAAGATAAGCAGCCCCAGCTCCCGCATGGAAGCCTTCAGCGTCTGGCCCAGTATCTGCAGCCCCTTGGAGTGCCGGGAGAGCTTGAAGATGCGGAAGACCCGCACCAGCCGGATGACCCTCAGGATGGCCAGGGACATGGCCTGCTGTCCATTGCCCTGTCGCTCAGCCAGCTCGGTGCCCAGAGTGATGAAATAAGGGATGATGGCCACGATGTCTATCAGGTTCATGATATTTCGCGAGAAGGTGGCTTTGCTGGGGCAAGCGAAGAACCGCACGAGCAGCTCAAAGGAGAACCAGATGATGCACAGGGTCTCCACCACGAAGAAGGGATCCGAGAAGCTGGAGGCTCCGGCGGGGGCCCCCGACGTGCTGTTGCTGGCCGCCTCGAACTGCTCCTGAGACGACGCGGCGGGGTAGTCCTTCTCGTCGCGGAACTCGGGAAGCGTCTCCAGGCAGAAGATGACAATGGAGATGAGAATGACGAGCACGGACACGATGGCGATGCCCCGAGCCGGCCCGGAGCTCTCCGGGTACTCGAAGAGCAGCCACACCTGGCGCTGGAAGTCGCGGCGGGGCAGGGGCCGCTCCTCCTCCCGCAGGAAGCCCTCGTCCTCGCGGAACTTCTCCATGGCCTCCTCGCCCAGCTGGTAGAAGCGGATCTCCTCGGAGAAGATGTCGATGGGCACGTTGACCGGCCGGCGGATGCGGCCGCCCGACTGGTAGTAGTAGAGGATGGCGTCGAAGCTGGGCCGGTTGCGGTCGAAGAAGTACTCGTTGCGGAGCGGGTCGAAGTACCTCATGCGCCGCTTGGGGTCGCCCAGCAGCGTCTCCGGGAACTGGCAGAGGGTCTTGAGCTGCGTCTCGAAGCGCAGCCCCGAGATGTTGATGACCACGCGCTCCCCGCAGCAGTCCTGCTCGCCGGCGGCCGGCAGCGCGGGCGGCAGCGGCTCGTAGCGGTCGCGGTCGCGGTCGCAGCCGCCGCCGCCGCCACAGCCGCCCTGAGGCGGGCCCCCGCCGCCGTCGGCCGCCTCCGGCTCCAGCAGGTGGTCCCCGGGCACCACCGTCATGTCGGGCGGCAGCGCGGGGCCTGCGGCGGGCTCGGCGTAGCCGGGGTTCACCAGGGTGTGGGCGCCGCCGCCGCCGCTCGCGGGGCGCTGCGGCGGGTGGGCGCGGTGGCGGGCGGAGGGCGGCGGCGGCGAGCGCAGCAGGCTGAGGTGCTCGTCCATGCGGCGGGAAGAGGCGGCGGCGCGGGCCGCGTCGCTCCTCCTCGCGCTCCCCGCCCCTCCGCCGCCTCCGCCCCCCTCTCCCCCCGAGTCGGGCCCGCCGCCTGTTGCTGCCGCCGCCGAAGGCGCTGCCGCCGCCAGGCTCCGTGTGCATCTGGCGCGGTCCGCCGGGCTCCTCCGGGGAGACGCCTCCCCGCCCGCCTCCGCGCTCCCCGCCCCTCCCCCGCGGGGCGCGCGCCCGCCCGCCTCTCCGCGGCGCCTCAGGATGCCCGCCCACCGCGCGGGCGCGCGCCCCGCTCCCCCCCAACTCCGCTCCCCCGCGCCGCCCAGCCGGGCCCCTCGCTGCCCGCTGCCCGCTGCCGGCTGCCCGCGCCTCGCCCCTCTGGGCCGCCCAAGCGCCCTCTCTTTGCACCTCGGCGTCCCCCGCGATACCCGCCCGGCCGAGGCGGCCCTCAGGGAATCAGGCCCCCGGACCCCCGCCGGCCTCTGGTCAGCGCCCCCCCTCTCCCGGCCCGCGAGGCCACGTCCCAGCCGCGGGGCTTTCTGGCCCGGCCTGGGCCACCCCGCCGCCCAGCGAGCGGCGGCCGCCTCGCCTTGCACGCGCCACCGGGGCCCCGCTCGGGGAGAAGGGCTCAGAGGGGCCGGGGAGGGCGAGGAGAGAGGATGGGGATGCGCGCTGGGCGGGGAGCTTGGTCGAGGGAGGGAATGACTGGCCAGGTGGGCGCCCTGGGGAGCAGGCCCCCCCTCTGCTGGCACCCTGAGCCTGCTGAGGCTGGAACACCTCCAGGCCGGGAGCACTCTAAACACTTCAGCTCCTGCGTGCGTGAGGAGCCCAACGGAGTAATGGGTGCTGATGAGTTTCGCACCTGGGGTCTGAAGAAGATGGGTCATTAAAGGCATTCAGGGACTTTGCTTCGGTAGCGAATAGTTCTCACAAACGTTCGTGGCTGAGATTTCGGGGGGGGGGGAGAATCAAGGACCGAGTTTCTGGTTGGGACTGGCGAGGGCAGCCTGGTCTTCTCAGAAGAGCGAGGTTTCCTGTCGTGGGAACATGAGAGGAAAATGAGAAAGGAAGATCACATCTCGTCCGAAGTCTGTCGTGGAGGGACTGGAGCGAGACTGGCACCTAGACCCTCAGTGTTCCACTGCTGGCTTTGTGGTAGAGTTTGCCACGCTCTAGTTGGGAAACTTCGAGAACATTCAGCCGGCAACATGTATCTCTGTTGCTTGATTTGGGCCTGGAGATGACAACTTTATCCCCTTTGAACCTAAACTGTTTCTTCAAATTGTTGTGGTCATTTTGAACACAATTTCTGTGTCTAGACATTTTAGCGACTCCAATTTAGAGCCAACCCTAGGCTTTATAATGTATTTCCCACTGTATCATTCAAATCATTTACAAAAGAGGAACTGTTGTCTGGACTACTCCCTCACCCATCATCCCTTAGCTGACGCTTCGATGGCAAGTAAATGCGATTTGTGGTCACTGCTTCCCACCACCACTGCAACCGAGGCTCTCTAGGGCAGAAACCAGGTCTTACTCCATTTATACACCTGGAAACTACCAAAGTGCCTGATAAGTAGTAGGAACTCAGTATGTTTGTCGAATTGAATTCCCCAACAAGTGATGCTTTGTATTTCTATCTGCTCTGGAGTGTCAGGCCTTTCTCCTTTCTGAACCCAGGATCACTGGGATTCCTGGGATAAAGAGTGAGGGGAAGCAGCTCACAGTATGTACATTACTCAGTTATTCCACCTGGGCCTTTTCTGGATACAACAAGCACTTATGTTCTTTACTGTCCTTTTATCTTTCACTTTACCTCTAGGTCAGTGCCAGGCACTGCAGATGGTATATTTTAAGATGGAAAAAGTAGACAGGGATGTAAAACACTCTCACAAAACTGAACACTGATTTTGAGCTGGTGATTAGGGTAGCAGTATAATCCATCATTCATATATTTAAAGCTAAGAATAAGACGGCTTGCTGCAAGTTGGCTCATAGAAAGGCAAAGACCCTATTTTTAAAGACCAAATATTTCATGCACTTCTGTGTCTGACCTAGAAAGTGATTTATTTCTCCATTTGCAGGAATTAGTACTGGAATTAATATTAATCAATGGCAAGGAAGACCAGAACAGAGGATGGTCCTTTGATGGATGGTCCTGTGAAGTATCTTTCCTTCAGAAATGACTCTTTCCATTCCTTTCATATATTTGCCTTGTCTGGAAGACTGATTACGAGCTTCTTAGGACAGCCTTCAGTTTAGATTTGAGGCCCAGAGACGTTTAGCAGTTTGTTCAAGCCCACACAGCTGTTTAGTGGCAGAGCTGGGCCTAAAATCTTGGACCATTTCCAAATCCAATGTTCATCTACTGTATCACACTGTGAAACTCTTATGTTGATCACTGTGAGTGCTTAATAAATATTAGATTTCTAACAGCAGCCCATTTGCTTCTGATTGCTGACTAGTTCACTTCAATTCATATTTATTTTAACTGAAAACCATTGCCTTCTGACAGCTAGTCTGTTGTTTATAAGAAATGATTTGGTGGGCGAATTCCAGCCCTGTTGGACAGCAGAACCCATCACAACAAATCAATGTCAAAAATGGCACTTCATGAGGAACACATACCATTTATTCAGTACCCCCAGTGGAGTAGCTCAAAGTAATTTGAAAATGTCTCATTAATCCTCGTGACACCCCTGTGGGATAATAATAATATTATTATAATGTTTAAGCATAAAACTGTGGCAAAGCCAACAGCTTCTCTGAGCATGTGCAGATTTTCCCCATATTTCAAGTCTTCACTCTTAGAGCCTAAGTAAAACCATCAGGTTTGCAAACAGCAAGGGTAAGTCTTGGTTTGGGCTTTCTGTGTTGCTCTGGACATAGCTTGAGTTTCTTACTGATCACAACAACCCTAGAAGTAGCTCGCCGATGATTTGCCAGATGGTTAACAGCTTCTGGAATAGGTCCAGAAGTGTTTGAGAGTGGGACAAGGCAGGTCTAGAAGTTACCACTGTTTATAACGATAGATAAATGAGTGAAAAAAAACCCCACCTACTATGTGCAAGGTATTGTTCTAGGTACCGTGGGATTATGGAGTTTGAACGTAGACCTTGCCCTCAATAGACTTGCATGGAGTTGGGAAGGTAGGATACAAGTCTTGTGAAAATCTTTACCACGGCATTAGTTAACAAATCAGTCAGTAGTACCAGAAATGTCACAAGATGCCCTGTGGCTATTTGGTCTATTCTAGCCAAGCTGCTACCTGCTGTTTCTCAATCATACTAAACTGGTTCCTACCTCAGGGACTTTGTACTTGTTCTTCCCTCTGCCTGAAACACACTTTTTCCAGAGTCTCACATGGCTTTCTCCATCACTTTAGGTCTCTGTTTAAAATGTCCCTTCATCAGAGGGGGACTCCCAGACCGCAAATTTCAGAGAATTCCCCTTTCTCTCCCCCTCACCCCCGGAACTTTCTAACTTCTTACCTGCTTTATTTTTTCTTATTGTGTTTATTTACTTGTAATTACATTTTACATTTATTTGGTTACTTGCTTACTGACTATCTCCTGCACTAAAACATAAACTCCCCGATGGCAGGGTTTTGACTTTTTTACTTGTATGTCACCAAAATCTAGACTAATACCTGGCACATACTAGATGTTTAATCAGTATGTGGTGAATGGTGGAAAGAGAAGGTGCAAAGTGAACTCACAAAGCATATTAAGGTATAGTGAGTGAACCAGTTTGCCAGTGTAGAGGGGTTATTCTGGAGAGGTATCTGTTCAGTTCTGGTTCTGTCTCCTAGAAACAGCTAGGCTGCACAGATATGCATGCCTAAGTTGTTTTTTAAAGTGTCACTTCCTCTTTCTCTTGCCCTCCCCCGCCGCCACCCTCCTGGATGGGTCTGTCCTGCACTCCGGAATTTTATTCTAAACTGCCCACTTGGATATTCTTCCTAAAGAGATCCCAAACTTAATATTTATAGCACTGAACTCATTATCTTTCTCTCCAACATTGCTTCTCTTCCTGTTTCTCGTATTTCATGCTAGAATACGAAGTCATCCCCGAATCACTCCTCTGCCCCCCACATCCAGTCGCTCACCAAGTGCTTTCTGTTCTCTCTCCAAATCCCTCTCATTTCATTCTTGCTGTCACTGCCCCAGTTCAGGCTGTAATGACCATGTCATAACAGGCTCCCCGCTTTCAGTCTCTCTTTTATGTATTGCATCCTCCAGGAAGTAGCTGAGTTATTTCTGTAAAACATCGATTTGATTACATTGCTCTCTAGTGCCGCCATGATGGTTGAACCCTGGTGCTGACTTGACCTGTGGCAGCAGCTTCTGTGTTCTTTCCACACCACTTACTGGTCCTTGGACATGCCACCCATTTGCAGACTGTTATGCCTCTCCTCATGCTAGCCGCTCATGCTCTAGCTCACTGGACACCCCTTCTACCTTTTTCCCACTGGAAAATTCAATCCTCAAGGATTGAAGCTTAGATGTCACCTTTCCCCCCCCATGACTGTCAGCCATGATTACCACTGCAAAGAACACTCGATAAAACTGATTATAAATGAATTCATGATTTTCTTTCTCATCGGCGGTCCTATGGCATTTTGTTCAGAGCTCCATAAGAGGGCTTTACTGTACTATATTTAATGTGAATGATAAGGTCTGTTTCCCTATGAGAGTGTGAACTCCTTAATACTAATAGCTAACATATTGAACAATGAACACGCTGTGCTAAGCCAGGACTGTGCTAAGCACTTTATATGCAGTAACCTCCAAACTACCTACCAACCTGTAGGTAGGTAATGTTACTACTATACTACTTCACACCTAGAGAAACACTGGAGGATAGGCAAAGTCACTCCTGCAAGATCACACAGGATTAGGACTTGGCAGAAGCAAGATTCAAACTGAGAAGTCCATATTCTCAAGTTCTTCCTTAGATCACCTTTGCAAGTGTCAGAGGGCTTGTCTCACTCCTCTGTGTATTTCCAGTCTCTAGTGCTGGTCTGTGAGAAATGATTTTTGAATAGTATAATTGAAGAAAACCAATTATGAAGCGTGAATGCTTGGTTCACTAAAAACTGATGGATAGACCACGATGAAGGTGTCAATCCTGTACCTCAACACTAAGGTTATCCATGGGCTTTCTTGAATTTCTACCATTTTTAAGAAGAAAGATGCTGGGTACAGGGAGGAAGTTATTCCAGAAATAGATGCAAATACAGGTCCCACCTGGGGTTAAGATGGCTCTCAGAATGAACCAGTAGTCTAGTCTGTGTTCTCACATGGCAGGGTGATTTCAGAAAATAATTGCTATTCAGAGAAGACTGGAATTCGTCAGCAAGGATGGCAGCCAAAGAGGTAAAAGTATTATGTTAGGCCAAGCATTTAAATAAGTCCCATGTTTCTTCTTGAGCTTCTGTGCAGGAGAGAGTACAGACACTGGAATACCTGCATGGTCTTTTCTGGTTCTGGTTAACTTATTGAAAAATCAGGCACAATCACACCTCTAATCATAGACGAGATGTGCAATTAATGACGAGACAAATAGTAGAGCCCTCTGGTATTTACCAATTACTTGTTTGCAGATGGGAATCTTAACATTTGTAGAAATGATTGAATGGTTTTAGATCAACACTACCAAACCTATTAACTTTCTTTTAGCAAGATGTACAGTACAAATAATACTTTCACCATGTTTTCAAACCTCTAAGTCGATCTGACAAAGAATATTTAAAAATATCTAGAAAATTCCTTTTGTTTCTTCATGTTCCTTCTGTGAGGTACTTGTTGTGAGGCTATGGGTGAACCACAGTAAAATTAATTTTGTGAGATAAGAGGAATTTATTTTGGTCACATGACTGAATTGAAATTAATATGAACTGCTGAACACAAATTAACACGAAACTGTAAAACTTTAGCAAACATTTGTGGGAATCTATTGAAATACTATAAAGCCAAGGGTAAATTTCAATTGAGGTTTTTTGTATTGCCAATCTGGTGAAAACCAAAACATATTTTATTAATCTACAGACAAAATGTTACAGTATTATTACTTTGTCACCAGGTTTTGCAATGATGTTGATGTAGCAACTCAACACGTCTGTAGAATAGCATTACAATTTTATTGAGATTTCATTACAATGGTAATAATGTTAATGAATGTATATAAAGGCCCACAGTGATCCAATTAATACTGGGTAGTATAATGACAAAAGAATATGAATGCAATTCTTTGGGGATTTCATCATACCGAAGATAAAATGCAACAGATACATTACTTGGTTATAAAACAGATGCAAATAAAACTATTTTTGTGATGTGTCAGTCCCTTGCTGACCCAAACACAGCTGCAAGTATTGAAAATCTTTATTTATAGTCTTCACTCAGGACAACTCAGTTCTTGAGCCAATTTTAAGCAAACTTATTAGGATATATTAGGAAATCTCATCCTTACCTTCACTCATTGTGTTGGGTCTAGAATCTATCTTGTTGTCCTAAGCCCTGGGTGCCTGGGATGGGCCTCCCATTGCCTATAAAGCTTCAGCCTCCTTCTGGGCACCTGTGATGGGCCTTCCATTGCCTATAAAGCTTCAGCCTCCTTCTGGACTCTTGCTATGTTTTGCATGACAAGAGGACCAAGCCTCTACCTTAGCTTGCTACTGTTCTCTCCAGTTTAAGACTGAAGCCCTACCCTAAAACGCAACTGGCTTGTTTGAGAGTTTCTTTCTCTTTTTAGCCCTTAGTAGGCTTCCCCAAGGCTGCAACCTGCCATAGGCTGGAGTTCTTATTTATGCCATATGGAGCTCTTGGAGCTACATAGCTTCTACAACCCACCTGATTACCAGGATTGCCATCCCCATCCTGTGGCCCTGCATCTTCCTCTAGTTTGGGCCCCATGAATAATGAGGCTTTCCCAGCTTGCACTCAGAGTTCATCTTTACCCCTAGAACTTTATTATTGTAGAAGTTGACCACCCTCTTTTGGGACTTGTCCTAAAGCTGAATTTATTCCCCTAGCTTCAAATCTCATCATTTCCGGCTTCCTTCTATATCCTTACCAGCCTATTGTAGTCCTAGAATGCCTCATGACTGAGTTACATAGGTTGAAGTACACAGATGGAAATGCTAAAACAATTCCAACTGAAGTACATTGTTTATATAGTCCTTCAAATGAACTGGTGTATAATCAGATATAAGATATGTCAGTTTATTCAAATATATATCAAATATATCAGTTCATGTAAATGTAAATTAGAGATATAATACAATACAATATAATATAATATAATATAATATAATATAATATAATATAATATAATATAAT
>NW_023270447.1:2171619-2182241 GCF_011800145.1 Mirounga leonina | reverse complement strand
ATATAATATAATATAATATAATATAATATAATATAATATAATATAATTAGATAAATGGTCCTGATTTCCCACCCTCATCAAACTCCATTTGAATTTAGGAATCCACCTGTAGGATACCATCCTCAACATGCATGTAAACAAAACTTCCTGCCAAATGCTTTTATGTCAAAGATTAGCTTTCAGAAAAAGCCTACTATTTGAGCATGTTTATCAATTATGTTATTCGGAACCAGCTAATTTTAAGATGTGTTATACCATAGCAGAAAATGTTGTAGCCTGGGATTCAGACTATCTGGAGTTAAAGTGCCCTTAACGAACCCACTTCACCTCTGTCTCAGTTTCTCACCTGGAAAATGAAGAAAATAATATCTGAGCCACATGCTAGGAGAGTTAAGCGAGATTCTATAAGTAGAAAGTACTCAATTACTGATCTTGCATACAGTAGGTGCTCAGCTGTTTGTTCCCTCATACTTTCCACACCACGCAAATGCTTAAAGGGGGAGTGGGTTAGATGAACTAAACCGTTCATATTTCTGATTGCAAAAAGTCACATGTGATACAAGTCTTTTATCTGTTGTATCTCAAAATAGGACAGGCCTCTCACTTCTGGCTTTAATTAAATGTGGTCCAAGAGCACCCACACTCAGCAGGTCTTACAAAACTCGTCAGAGAACAAAGGGCTTCCTTTAGAATCAGAACTCTGGTATTTCCTGGTTATTAGTGCTAAACTCAGTGCGTGGGACTTGGTAGTCACTTAAAAAACATTTCTTTAAGTAAACTTTTTTTTTTAAAGGTTTTATTTATTTATTTGAGAGAGAGAATGAGATAGAGAGCATGAGAGGGGGGAGGGTCAGAGAGAGAGGCAGACTCCCTGTCGAGCAGGGAGCCTGACGTGGGACTCGATCCCAGGACTCCAGGATCATGACCTGAACTGAAGGCAGTCGCTTAACCAACTGAGCCACCCAGGCACCCTCTTTAAGTAAACTTTTTAAAAAAGATGATCTAGCTGAACACATTCACTTTACAGACAGAATGACGATGGCCTCGAGATATAAATAACTTCCATCTAAAGTCCAGCGTTTGGTTAGTGAGAGTCAGAATAGAATCGAATGTTAATTTCCAGCCAAGTTCAATGGACTTTTCTTCTTTTTCAATTCATTCATTTTGTTCCTCTCTCCTTTCCTTTCCGTCATACTGATACTTGCCATCCACTGGGCACCGGACATGAACAGGACATGTGCACTGCTCCTCATCCTGCCTTACCTGACCTCTGTGGACCCACCCTCAGTCCTGCTTGTACCTATAGAAGAACCTGCTGGGCTCCTTTTTGCATTAGCTGACTTCTCTGCCTAGGTCTTGGGTTCCCTTTCTTTCCTATCAGCCTTTTCACTCCTCCAAACTTTGTGCAGCTTCCTGACCTATGAGTCAGTCCAGAAAGCAGGATTTCTTACCTCGAACTCCTCTCCTTTGGACCCCTAAATCCTGGGGCAGGGAGAGGCCTAGATGGAGCTTAAGATCCTGCCCTTTTGGTGACACACCCCCTGCTGGGGAGAACATACCAACCTCTGCTTTTAACCACCATGCTGAAGAGTCTACACTTGACAAAATCAATGCTACGAGATTCTTAAACTCATTTCCCCTGGGGCAGCCACCTCAACAATACCAGGTTCGTGGGACCTGGAGTAGCTCACAAACCCTAATTCTGATATGCTGTTTGAGCCCTAAAGTATCTGCATGTCTACCAAACTGTTGTCTGCCCCACCTCTTGTCCTACCCACCCAGTTCTTAAGACTGGAGTCCTGCCTCATTTTCCTTTTGTTACAACTGGGCTACCTCCCTACCAGCTCCTACCAGCTTCTCCTTGAGATAACAGCCCTGCTACCTGTGTCGCCAACTGCTGCCTGAATCCGCCTCTCCAAGGGCCACCCTCCTAAAAACCATGGCTCCATTGCCTAGCCAAGGTCAAGCTGCTTGGATTTCCACTGCTATATCAGTCCCAGTGTGAATATGACTGGACACAGTTCATGCCATGGATGTGGCTGATCCCCCTTCCTCTGCAACCATGTTGAGGACATACCTTTAAAGGCCAGACCCTCGCAGGACAACAGGCTTCAGAGGTGTGCACAGGGAACATTGCTTTCTTGCAACAAGGAGAATAAAACTGCAAAATCTGAGAAGAGAGATTTGATTCCCAAATATCAATATCTGAGAGATGTAGGAAGTGAATGTGCTGTGGTAATACCTATTATTAATGGATATAAGTACCCCTTTGTGCCCAGAAAACACTGACTGCATAGATAATGCACTGCTGAGTACTCCTGACCCCCTACTGTAAGCTTGATTTCTTAAAAAATGGGCTGAAACTCAATTACCCCTAATTCTGAAGCCTAAGAGTTCTGGGTCCACCTTAGCATGAAGAACAGAATCAAAGGTGCCAACTAAAATGAATATTCCAGATGCTCACATTCAAATATGCAATCTGAGAGTGTTATAAGTGCATCCAAGCACTTTAGTGCTTTGTGAATGGTCCAGCTACATTATCAACCCCAGATATTGAGAAACTAAATAGCTCTTACTTTTTATAATGCTGTGTGCCTGAGTCAGAGGAAAAGCTGAGGGTGATTAGAATAATGGAATATTCCTTTTTGGATCAGTTGTTACTTTTCATGCACTTGTGACTGAATCCAGATAGACTTTGGAGGTTAAAAAAAAACTTAACTATATGGCATGTAAAACATATTGTAAGTGGGGTCTTTTGAGTTTCTTAAGATAATAGACATGGTAACAGAAAATTGATGTCAAGGCCAAGAAATGTCATATATTCAGTGTGCCAGGTTTTCTTAATCACCTGATGAATAGGGTGCCTGGGTGGCTCAGTTGGTTGGGTGACTGCCTTTGGCTCCGATCATGATCCTGGAGTCCCAGGATCTCGTCCCGTATCAGGCTCCTTGCTCACCGTGGAGTCTGCTTCTCCCTCTGACCCTCCCCCCTCTCATGTGCTCTCTCTCTCTCTCATTCTCTCTCTCAAATAAATAAATAAAATCTTTAAAAAAATAATAAAAAAATTTTAAAAATTAAAAAAAATCACCTGATGAATAATTTCTTGGTTCAGTAAAGCAACATGTTTAGGAAACTCCAAAAGAGATTGGTTTTATAATCTCTCCATCTAGATAATAGGAGCAGGGGCCATGTCCTCATCATTACCTTTCTCAGTATCTGGTATGGTGCCTTCTACTTAGTAGATGTTATTCATTATTCATCATTCATTATTCATTTCCTATATGGACTAAAGGGACTCACTGATAAATTTTATCATCATTTTTGCCACCTAAATGCGGGCTTGGTCAATCTGCAACCACTTACATAATCTCCTCCCATTTTAACATACTTATAATTTGTCCAGTTGCTGAGACAGCGTGTGATGTGCCAGGTTAATGCCTCTTTTACACCCGCATAGAACTCGCAGGAGAATAAGGTAATGGATTTCAGCCATACATTTCAATATGATGACAATATAGAGACAGCCTGATATATATTTTTAATCATTTTCCCTACAGCTTTATCCCCACCCACCCTTCCTCAAGGCCTCATAGCAGCTTCAGGAAGATATTTACAAATTTAGATGCCCCTTATACGCAGTATGGAATTTGCATAAATGCAATAAAATCCATAACACTCTTGTATAATACAGGACAGAGGAAAGCAGGGCCCTTCTGCTCTGGGGCTAGAATATAAAGCAGTTCCAGTTGCTAAGACAGATTAATTCTTTAGAGTCAGAAAACAGTCTTCAACCCCTGTCAGCCCAGTTTCTGCCAAATGACCAGAAAGATAAATGCATCATTCTTTGAGGACAGAAGACATGTTGGAAATCAGGAAACTTAATTTCAAATATGAAATATATCTAATTGATTTGCAATACTGTCCCTGGTGTGCTACCCATTGAGGATGCAATAGTCTGAGGTTTCTGGACCTGTGACACTGGCTAGAAAAAACACTGGCTGCCACTCCAGCTTAGGGAACAAGAAGACATGGAAAAAACATGAAGGACAATGATGCCGGACCACTAACTCCTGTCGGCTGCTGTCTTTTATCAACCAGAGACTAGCAGCACACAAACGTATTATGCGGCCAATTTTGTCCTCAGCTACATCATCAACTAGTGTATATGAAATTGCCTGGCTCCTAATGGGAGCCCTTATATACAGTTAGGAACAGAATTTAGATTAGGATGTGAGCAGGCCCAAGAAACTCTCTCTGGCAGGAGATAAACATGTCTTTTAGCCCATCCTTATCTGGCTTATGAAATAATGTTACCAAGTAGTGACTTCTCTTCTTTTTGTGGTCTGGCTTCAGTCATTTTTTTCCCCCTAGAAACTGCATTAAGCTGAAGGAATGGAACTTCAATTAATATTATAATAATCCTCATTGCTGATAGTGCTTTTTAAGCTCATCGCCATTAAATTTCGGCATGATGTTTTAAAAGATGCTCAAGAGATTAAAAGATACTGATTAAATATTTCCAGTTCTTACTGATATAAATCTGTACAGCTTAAATGTATTAACATGATAACTGCCAAGAATAGCAACATCCACAATAAATATGTTGGATCACTGTAAATTGCTCTATTTATCTGATTTATTCTCCTACATGTTGCCTCTAGCTCCAAAAACAAGACTCTTGGAGAGTGCTGCCTGATATAAAGGCTGTCAGAAATAATTTTGGCTAGCTACAAGAGGACCAATTTATATGTCCATTACACATCTGCCAAGTATTTAGCATAACAAATTCGATATAAAATAGAATGTGAGAAGAGGTATATTGTTACAAAAGTAAAAACTAAGATCATACTTAAATTAATGGTTGATTAAAATGTGATATTTGTTATGTTTCCTGAAAGTTGAACAATCAGCAAAACGTACTGATACATTTTAGCATTTACAGTTTCTTTTTTATTTAAAAGCTGTGATCATGGCTTATGTGGATATTTCTGAGAAAGGTTGAAGTTCTATCCTATGAATGGAGAAACTGACCTGAACATTACAGCTACCTTTGGGAGAGGTTGGTTTAATCAAGATCCTCAACTAGCTGTTTAAAATGTAAAAGATTAGAGATAATATACTTGAAGCGTCAAAGCACTTCATACAATACAGGCTTATCTATCTGTGTAACTATCTACTATATATATATATATATATATATATACACACACACATATATATACACATGTATATACTTATATATAATACATATGCATGCCTATATATACTATATTTAAATATGTGTGTATGTATATTTATACATATATGCTCTTTTAAAAAGATTATTACTAATAATATTAATACTTACTGTTTTCTGGAGCTCTTAAATCATTTTTATACATGTTTCCTGTTGGCCAAGAGTAATTATAGTATTCTATTTGTGGCACAAACCTTTCCTAAAGATATAATGAGTGTCTGCTCTTCTGAACTGACCCTGAAGCTGTGCAGAGCCTCAATCCCCAGGCATGGAACAGGACATGGTAAGCCACCTTAGTTTTAGAGACAACGGGCTTCTCTTTGATGTTTCTAAGTTTCCATGGTTTCTCCAGCCTCTCTGCCAGAGCGCCACACTTATTTTTCTGCATATATGTTTGTGACATTTCTACTCTGAAAATAATCAACTCCATTGCATTATTTTTTATGAAAAGTCACAGAATCTGGACTGATAAGCACATTTGTATGCGTTCTAGTACCTTTTCTTATGACTAAGTTCTAAAATGTTCTCAGGCCCTCTTTATACTACAGCACTATAAATTCATCCTCAAATATACACTGGGGACTATGTGCTAGGGCATTATTTTAACATCATCACTTCTGGTTACATATTGTGTTTGTTTGTTTCTTGGTGTTTTTTTTTTTTTTTTTAACAAGCCCACATTCACTCAGCAATTTGAAAACCATCTTCTTTTATAAAATTAAAAAAAAAATACTGAAAACTGTAAACAAAAGTATCTAAAACCTTCATTGCTAATATCCATAACATATTCTCATTTTACTATTGATATAAATAGCTTAAAACAAAAACAACAAGGGTTTGAATCTTAGGTTCTGGGAGTCCTAAATCTCTCCGGGCCTTCAATTTCCTCATCTGTTATAAGAGGATGATAACAACACCATATAACACCGTTTATACGATGATTGTGAGGACTGAATGAAATAAGACCTTTAAAATACCCAGCACAATGCCTCTTATACATCTAATCTGACATGCTCTAAAAGTATTTGCCCATTTTTGCTAGAAGTAAAATCACCTCTCACTTGAGAGAATGAATGGGCTACTGGACAGAGATAGCTGTGTATCAACAGTTTGGCCCTGGGTCAGTTTAATTCCATAATAAGTGTCCACACAGTACTTTGTCCATTACCCACACATTTATACTGTCCTAACTTCTGTAGCAGCATCCCTGACTCCTGAGTCCCTGGATTTGCTGAGCTAGACAATTTCATCTATACCCTGTTCTGTCTGGGTTGAAGAGCCACCTAACTGGCAGGAACTGATTGGGAAAACCTTTCATCCCATCTGAGGTCACTTCCACTCAAAGGCTGCTGGCTGCTGAGAAGTATGCCATCAGAAGAACACGAAAAATGATTTGACACTTAGGGCCTCTCTGAGAAAGGAGATTCACAAATTCATAAGCAAAGCAGGTGAAGAATATCATTAAGCACAGAAATAAGATCGGAGCACAATGGAGGATTGCTCTCTACAGACTGCCACTGAGGTTCTCAGTGGCAACTGTTGCTGGTTTAGCAAAAGAGCAATGCTTTGGAAGCCAGATTTGGAGAGCAGATTTTGTGAAAAATCTAGGATTCTGCTGCCTCCCAGGACTTGGTTCTAATTTTGGTTTTGGGCTGTCCTCAATGCTCCCACCTCTTACGCATCCATTCTATTTGGGGGCTTATTATGGAGGAAGCCAGCTAATGCTATGGCCAGAAAGAGAAAAAAAAAAAAGATATATATATTTTTTTCTTTTTGAAACAGAAAAACAAACTCCAAATTATCTGGGTTTTCTAAGTATGTTTACAGCTGTCCTAAGTCACCAACAGAGCTCATCAATCTGCTTGGCTCTGCCTCCTGGGAGCGGAAATTTCACTGACAATTTTTTTTCTCACTTGTAAAAGTAAATCTCTCTATAGCCCAGCGTTGGTTCCCCACCTTTCGCCCTCCTTGAACTCTGCTCTAATCCCCTGCCTTCCCAGGCTTCCTGGGGCTAATGTATGGACAAAGGAGGAATCCAGGAGTCTAACAAGAGGCAGCTTCTGATATCCACAGATGTGCCTCAGTGGGAGGGATGGGAGGGATGGCAGTGGGGGACTGGCAGCGAGGGGGAGCACCACTATGCTCCCTGCAGGCTTATCATGCATCCCTCATGAGCTTGTGCTGGACCTTCCAGGGGCCCATCCCTTATTCTCAGAACCTCCTCCATTGCTAGGACTCCTACAACCCTTAGGAGTGAGGTTCGAGGCAAGGGTGAGCCTGACACTCCCAATGGCAGGTCAGCTCCAATCCCAGTCTGGTCCTCGGGCCAAGCTACTTGTGCAGGACAGTAGGTTGATTCCCTCCAACCCCAAGCCTTTGGAGGTGCTGGCTCCTTCAGCATATGGATATGTGCTGGGCTAGGCTCCCGGGATTCCCTGCCTGCCCAATGGAATGTGTTCCATCTTAAGGCCAAGGAAGACCTTGCAAGGTCCCACACATGGCCTAATTGTGGCTGGTGGCGTTGTCTGTGATGGCATTTTCCAGACCATGTGACTCCTCTGTAAGTTGGAGTATCAAAGCAGATTAAAGATAGCTCTGTTCTGTGGGTCTAAAGTTAGGTACATGGCTTCTCTCTGCTTGCTGAATTGCTGTCTAACACCTCCTTTTCCCTCCAAAGTCCTCAACTTTTCAAGGATCTAGGGACCCCTTTCCTGATCAGGACATTATCTAGGGATTCATTCTGGATTTCTCTCTGTCTTTATCTCTGGAGCCATGAGCATCTTGGTTTGGAGTTGAAGTTGCGGCTGGGCATGGGGCCTTGACTGGGCTTTCCCCATGCTCCACAGCATGCAGCTGGCTTTGGCTGGGTTTGGAGGTTCTCCAGCCAATTCCCACCCTCAGAGATGGTGCCATGGCTCCAGCCATTAGAGAAGCAGTCAGGAACTACAGTAACAGCAGTGTTCTCAGACTCCACAGAAGACTGGGGGGTGGCGGGTGGGCAAAACAGAGAGAAGGAAAGGTCCTTGAGAGGTAGGATTGTCTTCTTTTCCAACAAGAGGTTCCATCATCTAGACCACATTTTCCCCAATCTTGCTGCACCTCATGCAGCTGCTTTAGAGGCTCCACATCTGATTCTGACCCATTTGGAAAAATGTCCACTGGAATTAATTACCACTGCATTCTCTTGATGTTGTTTCTATAGCCATTTGAGAATGACATAGAGGGAAACAAAGACCAACTGGTTCTCAGCCAGCAACTGAAAGATAGCCTTGACCCATGATACTCAACCTTTGACTTACATCAGAGTCAGCTGTGGACAGAGCTTTAAGAAATAGAGATTCCTAGGACCTAACCTAGACCTCCCAAATCAAAGGCTCCAAAAATGGGTCTTACAAACTCATATTTTTAAAAGATTTATTTATTTCATCTGAGAGAGAAGAGAGAGTGCACACGCACAGGGGGGAGGGGCAGAAGGAGAGGGGAGAGAGCCTTAAGCACACTCCAAGTTGAGCATGGAGCCTAACGAGGACTTGATCCCATGAGCCCAAGATCGCGACCTGAGCTGAAACCAAGAGTCTGACGCTTAACTGACTACACCATCCAGGTGCCCCAGAAACTCATATTTTTAAAAACACTTGCTCAGATGGTACTGTTGGGCAACAAATTTGGGAACCACAGTCTGGGACTGACCCCTATTTTAGGTCTTAGATATAAAAAAAACAGTATAGTTGATTAGCTTTGCCCTTTTCTAGTTAAAATCCAATCCAAATGCCTATAGTTAGCAAGGGTTTTAGAGAAACACAGTCTTCTACTTGGCTTGTTACCAGGAAATTATCATAATCTTTCTGGAGGACCTTTTAGCACCAAGTGCTAAGTAGCTACAAGGATGTTTCCTTGTACTATTAATGATACTGAAAAACTGGAAGCTAACTTGATGTCCAATAGAGGTAAATAAATTCACTGTTACAGATGCACACATATAATGAAATGATATATAGTCGTAGTTTAGAATAAAATTTAACTACATGAAAAATATTCATAATATATTAAGTGGAAAGGCATGCTTATAAACAATAGGTACAAATTCTTGTGTATGTGAAAGAAGATACACTAAAATGTTAACATAATTTTCTCTGGATGCTTGGATTATAAATGATTTTTTTTACTTATCTACATATTTTTATTTTACATTTACTAATTTTACTATCTATATATTTTTAAAATTTATCATGAGTATATATTGATTTTATTATAATAAGAATCAAATAAACATTATTATAAAAGTCACAATCCAGGTGAGTCTCTCTGAAGTTGTATCTGGGACACCGTAACTGTATTACGGGTGGCCTTTAAATACAGATTTGGGGGTTGTGTTATTCCTATAAATGGTGACTATCATCCATTATTGCTTGATCTGCACTAATGCCGTTCAAGGAGATAATCCTAATTTCAGTTTTGGTGTTTACAGCTGTGAATTCCTGCTGCTGTTTTCTAAGCCACTGTGATGGGAACATTCATCCAATAGATATTTATTGAGGATTTTCTCCGTGCCAGACTTTGAGGATATGGACTTGATATAATATATAGTTACTGCCTAAAGAGTCGGGTGGGGAGAGAAAGAAATGTGAAACAAATTTTAAGTGATTTACTAGAGATGAGACTGTGAGAGCCCAGAGGAGGGAACATCTCCTTTTCACTGGGAAAGTCAGGGAAGGCTTCCTAGAGGAAGCAAATTTTCAGGTTGGTCTTCTAAGAATGAGTAGACATTTTCCAGGTTTAGAAGGGAGGGGAGGTAATTTCCAGACAGAGCAAGCAGCTGACAAAGAGACACAGGGTTGAGAAAAGGCACAGTGGAGAGTGTTGAGAAGTTTGGTGTGGCCAGGGCTTGGAGTAGTAGAGAGAAGGGAAGGGAAATGGGGCTGGAGTATCAAGTCCATATCTGATGGTAGAGTGTCAAGGACCACGGTGCAGAATTTTAACTTGATCTTTTGGGCAATGGAAATTGACAGAGGTTTGTAAGCAGGAAAGTGACATGATATTTTTCAGGGCAAAACTCTGGGAACTATGTGGAAGATGGACTAGCTTGGGGCAGCAGGAGATTGTTGAGAAGCTATTGCCCACTAAAGGAGAAGGATGGCAGGGTCTCGTCTAAGGCAGTGGCTGTGGGAAAAGAGAGGGAAGGCCGCTGGTGGGGCACCTGGGTGGCTCAGTCGGTTAAGCCTCTGCCTTCGGCTCAGGTCATGATCCCAGTGTCCTGGGATGAGCCCCGCATCGGGCTCCCTGCTCGGCGGGGAGCCTGCTTCTCCCTCTCCCCACCCCCCACTCTCTAATAAATAAATAAAATATTTAAAAAATAAATTTCTGGGGCACCTGGGTGGCTCAGTCG